>NC_058519.1:524888557-525191587 GCF_904849725.1 Hordeum vulgare subsp. vulgare
GCCAGGGGATGGTGGAGCGTGGACTCAACGCCAACCACATGATGATCACGGAGTTCACTAGAAATCACAAGATGGATGCCATTGACATTGGGAAACACCTCTCCAGGCTCTATGACAGGGTTGATCAACTTCAGGGCCAGATCTATGACCTGCATAACCAAAACTACGAGTATGAGTACAGATTTAAATCAATAAGGTTGGCTGCAGATTTGAGGATTCCGGCGACTCGTTCATCCTGCCATGATGGATCACTTATGCCTTGGAAGACGGAGGATCAGACTACTCCAACAACTCCACCACCCTCACCACCGAAGGAAGACAACTAAGCATTTGTATGGGCAATCCCATTGGCTTCTGCCAAGCTTGGGGGAGTTGCCCTGGTATCGTATCATCTTTATATCTTTTGCTTTTACCTTTGTTTTAGTTCCTTCCTTTTCAGTTTTTATTTCTTCTCTTAGAGGAATAAGTCTTTAATTTTTAGTTTGAGTATTTTGCTTTTGTCTCTCCCCCGATGTATTCGAGCTCACGAGCTATATAATAAAGAGTATCTTAGTCAAGGGCTTTGCTTTGTGCCATGATCAAAAGTATGAAAAGAACGATAGCATGAAAGATCATGAGACGATCTTATGGAAAGTGATAACTTCACTTATGACACGCATGATGATTGAAACTTGTTGAGAATAAATCAACATAGACCTCAGTCATTGTTGCAATTAATAAGTAATAAGTAAAGAGAGGTTCACATACAAATATATCATCTTAGACACTTTTTACAATTGTGAGCACTCACCAAACTATTATATGCTTAGGAGTAGATGCTGGACAACGACGACAACATAATGAATTGTGTTTGCTTGGTTCCAAACAATGTTATATGATTAGAGATCCCTTAGCATGTGACGATTGCTTCCACCTCATATTAGCCAAAACTCTCGCACCAAGTAGAGATACTACTAGTGCATCCATAAACCTTCAACCCAGTTTTGCCATGAGAGTCCACCATACCTACCTATGGATTGAATAAGATCCTTCAAGTAAGTTGTCATCGGTACAAGCAATAAAAATTGCTCTCTAATATGTATGATCTATTAGTGTGTGGAAAATAAGCTTTGTACGAACCTGTGATGAGGAAGACATAAAAGCGACAGACTGCATAATAAAGTTCTTTATCACAGGAGGCAATATAAAGTGAAGTTCCTCCGCACTAAGAGGACACGCATCCAAACCTCAAAAGCGCATGACAACGTCTGCTTCCCTCTGCGAAGGGCCTATCTTGTACCTTTACTTTTTTCCCTTGTAAGAGTCATGGTGATCTTCACCAATTCCCTATTTTTGCCTTTGTCTTGGCTACCGTCACATGCTTGGGAAATATTTATATTCATATATCAACTTGGAGTTGAGTACTCATGCTTTATTATTGTTGACTTTACCCTTGAGGTAAATCATTGGGAGGCAAAACTATAAGCCCCTATCTTCCTCTGTGTCCAGCGGAAACTTCGACACCATGAGTACCACGTGAGTTGTAACAATTATGGAAAACAAAAGAGATGATTGAGTATGTGCGTTTGCCTTACAAGCTCTTATTTGACTCTTTCTCATGTTGTGATAAATTGCAATTGCTTCAATGACTATGGACTATTGTTGGTCAATTCTCGGTAAGGTTTTTGCTTCATGCTTTGCTTTGTGAAGGAATTGTTGCTTTCCCATAAGAATCTTTATGATGTATTGATGTTCTATGTGTGATCATGATGCCCTCATGTCTGTATTATGTTTTATCGACACCTTCGTCCCTCAACATGTGGACATGTTTATGGAACTTGGTTTTCGCTTGAGGACAAGCTAGGTCTAAGATTGGGGGAGTTGATACGTCCATTTTGCATCATGCTTTCATGTTGATATTTATTGCTTTTTGGGCTGTTATGTGGTACCATATTTATGCCTTTTCTCTCTTATTTTGCAAGGTTTATTTGAAGAGGGAGAATTCAGGCAGCTCGAATTCTGGACTGGAAAAGGAGAAAATCCTAGTCAACTGTTCTGCACATCTCCAAATGCCCTGAAAAGTTACGTGGATTTTTTGGGGTTATATAAAAAATACTGGGCGAAAGAACTACCGGAGGGGGGTGCCAGGGCGCCACAAGCCCTGACACCGCCACCCCCTGGTGGCAGAGTGAGGGCTTGTGGGCTCCCTGACGGCCCACTAGCCCCCCTCTTTTGCTATATGAAGGGTCTTGGTCCAGAAAAAATCATACGGGAGCTTTTTCGTGGTTTCACCGCTGCCACGAGGCGGACTTGAGCAGATCCAATCTAGAGCTCCGGCAGGACAATCCTACCGGAGAAACTTCCCTCCCGGAGGGGGAAATCGTCGCCATCATCATCACCAACACTCCTCTCGTCGGAGGGTAGGAATCTTCATCAACATCTTCATCAGCACCATCTCCTCTCCAATCCCTAGTTCATCTCTTGTAACCAATCTTTGTCTCGCAACTCCGATTGGTACTTGTAAGGTTGCTAGTAGTGTTGATTACTCTTTGTAGTTGATGCTAGTTGGATTACTTGGTGGAAGAGTTTATGTTCCGATCCTTGATGCTATTCATTACACCTCTGATCATGATTATGATTATGTTTTGTGAGTACTTACTTTTGTTGCTGAGGACATGGGATAAGTCATGTTAATAATAGTCATGTGAATTTGATATTCGTTTGGTATTTTGATATGTTGTATGTTGTCTTTTCCTCTAGTGGTGTTATGTAAACGTCAACTACATAACACTTCACCATATTTGGGCCTAGAGGAAGGCATTGGGGAGTAGTAAATAGATGATGGGTTGCTGGAGTGATAGAAGCTTAAACCCCAGTCTATGCGTTGCTTCGTGAGGGGCTGATTTGGATCCACTAGTTTAATGCTATGGTTAGACTTTGTCTTAATTCTTCTTTTGTAGTTGCGGATGCTTGCGAGAGAGGTTAATCATAAGTGGGATGCTTGTCCAAGTAAGGGCAGCATCCAAGCGCCGGTCCACCCACATATCAAACTATCAAAGTAACGAACGCGAATCATATGAACATGATGAAACTAGCATGACAGAAATTCCCGTGTGTCCTCGGGAGCGTTTTTCCTCCTATAAGACTTTGTTCCGGCTTGTCCCTTGGTACAAAAGGGATTGGTCCACTTGCTGCACCGTTGCTACTACTTGTTACTTGTTACTCTTTGCTTGCTACGTTTCACCTCGCTACACAATCACTTGTTACCGCTACTTTCAGTGCTTGCAGTTATTACCTTGCTGAAAACCGCTTATCAGAGCCTTCTGCTCCTCGTTGGGTTCGACACTCTTACTTATCGAAAGGACTATGATTGATCCCCTATACTTGTGGGTCATCAAGTGTCTTGTCTGTATGGGTGATCAAGATGAAGGAACTGCCGATGTTGGTCAAAGCATACATACTTGCGACCCTTAGCCAGCCAAATGAAAGTCACATGTTGTCGGCACATTGGGCAAGGACACTTCCTATTTACACACCAACCACAAAATATCGCCCGTGCTGGTAGGTCATGTAGCGATGTGTGGTACCAGATATGCATATTGAAGTGCTTCTTTGAAATGGCATCGTATGTCCTTACCCCATTGTTCCAAGCAACAAGTAAGTCGCCCACCAGTGGCTCCATGTACACACTCATATTCTTCCTAGGATAGTTAGGCCATGGAATTATCAGTGTGAGTAACATGTGATGTCGCTTCATGCAAACGCTAGGGGGCAGATTCAGGGGGGTAACATATACTGGCCAACAAGTGTATATGGCAGCCATCAAACCATATGGATTGAACACATCGGGTGTTATCCCAACAGCTACACTGTGCCGGTCATCCCATTTCTTATGAATTTGAACAAATTTGTTCCATGCTTCACCATCCTATGGATGTTTCATCTTCTTTGTATTCTACATATTCCCTTCATCGGCCCATCTCATATATTGGGCAGTTTCCTCGATCATACAAAGCATATGGATCCTTTCCGTGAATGGTAGATATCGAAGGATATTGACGGCAATATTTAGCTGACTCTTGCTACCATCATCATTTTGTACCTCAATATACCTAGAGGATTTGCACTTGACATAGTAGTTTGTATATTTATGTTCATTTCCAAATAAATTGCATCCGTTTGGACAAGCGTCTATTTGCAAATACGGCATCTTAAGTGAACCGAGGATTTTGTTCGACTCGTACATGTTCTTTGGCAATATGTTTTCTTTAGGCAGCAGGCTAGCAATAACTGACAATAACTCATTGAAGAAAATTATGCTTATGCAATGGGTTGCCTTCAGGTCCATTAGGTGTGCGATGCCATGTAGTTGAGTAACCTATGTATGGGCATGAAGGGGTTTCTGTGCCGCAAACAAAGTTGCATGATACTCTCCTCGGCTTTTCGGTCCCTCGGAGTTCGTGTCCTCCTGCGGATCTACACGGTGGATGGCATCTAACAAGTTTTTGATTCGAGTATCATATTCGCCGGTGCGCTGACGCACCACCTCTGCTCTGGACGGTTCTGTCTCACCGTGAAAGATCCACCGGTAATAGCCTGGTGTAAACCTCCAAAGATAGTTCTGTCTCATCATGCAGCCAGTGGGAATTTGTCCCTACGAAGCCTCCAAAGGCGCGATTGCCGAACCACATCATCGGCTCGCTCATTAGGAAGTACTTCCCCGGGTTGGCCAAGCCAAATGATGACGATCCACCGTCACCAGGTTTCATCTGGGAACACAACCAACACACCAAGGATGAACACGGTGTCACCATGGTCGCCCAGGTTGTAATTAACTACCATATGTTCTTGTACGAAGCATTTTCTTGTGTGGATGGTGAGAAAGACAAGGCAACAAAAGCCCTCTTGAAATCAGTCCGGAAGATACTCTGCGATGTCAAGCACACGTTGCGGTACAAGGTCGTGATGCAGTGTCAGCTGCTCGATGATAAGGGTGAGAAGATGACGAGGAAAACTGTTTGCCAAATGAATTTGGAGAAATAAGAATACTTATCGGTGGTAAGTGACACTATTGGTTGTTAGTACATTGAGTCATCCACCACTTGTTTGATGCATCATGATACGTCTCCAATGTATCTATAATTTTTTATGGTTTCATGCTATTATCTTGTCAAACTTTGGATGTTTTGTATGATTTTTATATCTTTTCTGGGACTAACTTATTAACCCAGTGCCAAGTGTCAGTTCCTGTTTTTTCCGTGTTTTTTACCCTTTTCAGAGGAGAATATTAAACGGAGTCCAAACAGAATAAAACCTCCGAAAAGATTTTTTCCGGAATAGAAGATACGTAGGGGGTGTGAGAACCAAGGCACGGGCCACAAGCCCCCTAGGCGCGGCCACGGGGTCCCACGCCTAGTAGGCTTGTAGGCCCCCTGTGGCTCGTCTGCCCTACTTCTTCTGCCTATAAATTCCCAAAAAATCCAAAACTACGCGAGAGATCCATGAAAATACTTTTCCACCGCCGCAAGCTTCTGTCTCCGGAAAATCCCATCCGAGGGACATTCTGGTGCTCTGCCGGAGGGGGGATTCGAATACGGAGGGCTTCTTCATCAACACCATGACCTCTCCGATGATGTGTGAGTAGTTCACCATAGACCTTCGGGTCCATAGCTAGTAGCTAGATGGCTTCTTCTCTCTCTTGGATCTTCAATACAAAGTTCTCCATGATCTTTATGGAGATCTATCCGATGTAATCTTCTTTTGCGGTGTGTTTGTCGAGATCCGATGAATTGTGGATTTATGATCAGATTATCTATGAATCTTATTTGAGTTTCTTCTGATCTCTTATATGCATGATTTCATATCCTTGTAATTCGAGTTGTGGGTTTTGTTTGGCCAACTTGATCTATGATTCTTGCAATGGGCGAAGTGCTTGGTTTTAGGTTCATACCGTGCGGTGACCTCTCCCAGTGACAGAAGGGGCAGCGAGGCACGCATCGTGTTGTTGCCATCAAGGGTAAAAAGATGGGGTTTATATCTATTGCATGAATCTATCCCTCTACATCATGTCATCTTGCTTAAGGTGTTACTCTGGTCATCATGAACTCAATACACTAGATGCATGCTGGATAGCAGTCGATGTGTGGAGTAATAGTAGTAGATGCAGACAGTATCGGTCTACTTGTCTCAGACGTGATGCCTATATGTATGATCATTGCCTTAGATATCGTCATGACTTTGCGCGCTTCTATCAATTGCTCAACAGTAATTCGTTCACCCACCGTATATTTGCTATTTTGAGAGAAGCCTCTAGTGAACAGTATGGCCCCCGGGTCTACTTCACATCATATTTTCCGCTTTACAGTTTTACTTCGTTGCACTTTCCGCCTTCAGATCTCACCTTGCAATCAATCGTGAAGGGATTGACAATCCCTTTGTAGCGTTGGGTGCAAGTTACTATTTTTGCGCAGGTACTTTGGAAACTTGGCTTGACACTCCTACTGGATTGATACCTTGGTTCTCAAAACTAAGGGGAATACTTACTGCTACTGTGCTGCATCACCCTTTCCTTTTCAAGGGAAAAACAAACGCAAGCTCAAGAGGTAGCAAGAAGAATTTATGGCGCTGTTGTCGGGAAGATCAAATCAAGAATAGTTTCTCGTCAACGTGTCAATTTCTGGCACCGGGGATTATTCTAAGTGAAGCTTATCCAAGTAAGTGTCGCAAACTCATCTCTTGCATTTACTTTTTTTTCCTCTCCTTTTCCTCTCCCCCACTTCTGAAAACAAAAATTTACAAAAATATTTTCCTTTTTCGTTCGCCCTTTTCTTTCGCTTGCTTTCTGTTCGCTTGTGTGCTTTGCTGAAGTCACCTTGACTGAAAACACCAAACTTTGTGACTTCTCGAATACTAATAATAATGATTTTTTAGTACTCCGATTGCTCCCACCACTAGTGCGGAATCATATGAAATCAATGCTGCTTTGTTGAATCTTGTTATGAAAGAGCAATTCTCCGGCCTTCCCAGTGAAGATGTCGCATCCCATCTTAATACCTTCTTTGAGCTTTGCGATATGCAAAAGAAGAAAGATGTGGATAATGATGTGATTAAATTTAAGCTGTTTCCGTTCTCATTGCGAGATCGAGCAAAAACTTGGTTTTCATCTTCGCCCAAAAATAGTATTGGTTCTTGGAACAAGTGCAAATATGCTTATATATCCAAGTATTTTCCGTCGGCTAAGATTATCTCTCTCCGTAATGATATCATGAATTTTAAGCAACTTGATCATGAACATGTTGCACAATCTTGGGAGAGAATGAAATTGATGATTAGAAATTGTCCCGCTCATGGCTTGAGTCTTTGGATGATTATACAAATCTTCTACGTTGGTTTGAATTTTGCTTCTAGAAATATCTTGGACTCCGCCTCCGGTGGAACCTTCATGGAAATGACATTAGGAGAAGCCACAAAACTCCTAGACAATATCATGACAAACTATTCTCAGTGGCACACTTAAAGGTCACCTACTAGTAAAAAGGTACACGCTATAGAAGAAATTAACTCGTTGAGTGCTAAGATGGATGAGTTAATGAAATTGTTTGCTAGTAAAGGTGCTCCTTTAGATCCAAATTATATGCCCTTGTCTTCCTTGATTGAGAGTAGTAATGAGAGCTTGGACGTTAATTTTGTTGGTAGGAATAATTTTGGCAACAACAATGCTTTTAGAGGAAACTACATTCCTAGGCCTTTTCCTAGTAATCCCTCTAATAACTTTGGCAACTCCTACAAAAATACTCATGGAAATTACAATAAATTACCCTCTCATCTAGAGAGTAATATTAAAGAGTTCATCAACTCGCAAAAGATTTTCAATGCGTCCATAGAAGAAAAACTACTCAAAATTGATGATTTGGCTAGGAGCGTTGATAGAATGTCTCTTGATATTGATGCTTTGAAAGTTAGATGTGCTCCTCCCAAGATCAATATGGATGAAACTTTGAAATCTATGCGTGTTTCCATGAATGAGAGTAAAGAAAGAACCGCCCAAATTCGTGCTAGACATGAATGGCTTAAAAAGGCGTGTTCTCGTGATGAGAATCACGAAGATCTTAAAGTGCCTGATGTGACTCCCATTGAATCCTTGTTTTCTAGTGTCAAACGTAATGATGATGGGGCTGGATATGAATCCACCTTGGTTGAAAAACGCCCCAATGATTCGGAGTCCATCTATCTTGATGCTAAAAGCATTGAAAGTGGAGTAGAGGATATCAAAACTTCGAGTAGTAATGAAACTACTACTTTTGATTTCAAGCAATTCAATTATGATAGTTGCTCTTTGATTGAATGTATTTCCTTGATGCAATCCATGCTAAACTCTCCACACGCTTATAGCCAAAACAAGGCCTTTACCGATCATATCGTCGATGCTATGATAAAATCTCTCGAAGAGAAACTTGAATTGGAAGTTTCTATTCCTAGAAAACTTCATGACGAGTGGGAACCTACTATCAAAATCAAGATCAAAACTATGAGTGCAATGCTTTGTGTGATTTGGGTGCTAGTGTTTCCGCGATTCCAAAGTCTTCATGTGATGTTCTAGGCTTTAATGAGATTGATGAGTGCTCTCTTAATTTGCATCTTGCGGATTCTACTGTTAAGAAACCCATGGGAAGGATCAATGATGTTCTTATTATTGAAAATAGGAACTATGTACCCGTGGATTTCATTGTGCTTGATATTGATTGCAATCCTACATGTCCTATCATTCTTGGTAGACCTTTCCTAAGGACTATTGGTGCTATCATCGATATGAAGGAAGGGAATATTAGATTTCAATTTCCTTTAAAGAAGTGCATGGAACATTTTCCTAGAAAGAAAATAAGATTTCCTTATGAATCCATGATGAGGGCTACTTATGGTTTGAGCACCAAAGACGATGATATGTGCTTCTATCACCTTATGCCTAGCTAAGGGCGTTAAACAATAGTGCTTGTTGGGAGGCAACCCAATGAATTTATCTTTGCTTTTTTCTTTCTGTTTTGTTGCGTCCACACCATCATAATTCTGTTATGATTGTGTATTTCGTGTTTCTTTTTGTGTTTGAGCCAAGTAAAACCTTTATGACTAGTTTGGTGATGGTTGTTTGATCCTGCTGTAAAAAGACAAAACCTTTTCGCTCACGAAATTATTTGTCATTTTTATCCAAAAATATATTTTGAGTTGATTCTTTTTTATGCTGGTTGATATGCCTTTTTTCCAACTGTCGTAATTGTTCAGAATTTTTGAGATACCAGAAGTATACGAAGTATACAGATTTCTACAGACTGGTCTGTTTTTGACAGATTATGTTTTTGTTGTGTTGATTGCTTGTTTTGATGAAAATATGGATAGTATCGGGGGGTATTAGCCATGGAAAAGTGAGAATACAGTAACCTAACAAAAATATAAATAGAAATCAAGTTTACTACAATACCTCAATAGGTGGTAGTTTGTTTTCTTCTGCTAATGATATCATGAGTTTCTGTTTAAGTTTTGTGTTGTGAAGTTTTCAAGTTTTGGGTGATTTTCTCATGGACAATGGGATAAAGAGTGGAAAGAGCTCAAGATTGCGGATTACCAATGCATCCCAAGCCAAATTCAAGGACACCAAAAAGCCTAAGCTTGGGGATGCCCCGGGAAGGCATCCCCTCTTTCGTCTTCAATCCATCGGTAACATTACTTGGAGCTATATTTTTATTCACCACATGATATGTGTTTTGCTTGGAGCGTCTTGTATCGTAGGAGTATTTTATTTTTGTTGTGTCACAATCATCCTTTCTGCACAGCTTTTGAGAGATACATGCACTCATCATGAATTTTCTAGAATACTCTTTGATCTTCGCTTATATCTTTTGAGCTAGATAACTTTGCTCTACGTGCTTCACTTAGATCTTTTAGAGTGCGGCGGTGCTATATTTTGGAGAAATAAGAACTCTCGATCTTCACTTATAACTTTTTGAGAGTGATTTCTCTGAGTAACTTGGTAGTTGGCTTGAGCTATGAAAGTAGTCCTAAAGAGGACACAATAAAACTTCCATCTTCATGTGCATTCATTAGAAAGAGAAGTTTGATTGCTCTCAAATAGTTTGGGACATGGATTTGGTAATATTAAGAGTTATGTTAGTAGGGTGTTGTGAATCTAGAAATATTTGTGTTGAAGTTAGTGATTCCCGTAACATGCACGTATGGTGAACCGCTATGTTACGAAGTCTGAGCATAATTGATTCATTGATTGTCATCCTTTGTGTTGCGGTCGGGATCGCGCGATGGTTAACACCTACCAACCCTTCCACTAGGAGTATGCATTTAGCACTTTGTTTCGATTACTAATAAAAACTTTTGCAATAAGTATGTGAGTTTTTCATGACTAATATGAGTCCATGGTATAGATGCACTTTCACCTTCCACCATTGCTAGCCTCTCTAGTGTCGCGCAACTTTCATCGGTGCACAAACCCACCATATGCCTTCCTCAAAACAGCCATCATACCTACCTACTATGGCATTTTCATAGCCATTCCGAGATATATTGCCATGCAACTCCCACTGTTCCGTCTCATGACTTGTGCGTCACTTACATATTGCCTTTGAATGATCGTAAGATATCTAGCGAGATGTTTTCAACGTCATACGCCAAGCTAGATCGTTGCACATCCCGGTATACTGCCGGAGGCATTTCCTATAGAGTCATCATCGTTCTAAACATTGAGCTATGAGTAAATTAAAGTGTGATGATCATCATTATTAGAGCATTGTCCCATGTGAGGAAATAAAAAAAAGAGGCCAAAGTTGCCCAAAAAAAAAGATATGGAAAGAGGCAAAAGAGCCCAAACAAAAAAAATTAAAAAATGAGAGAAAAAGACAGAAGGGACAATGCTACTATCTTTTCCACACTTGTGCTTCATAATAGCACCATGTTCTTCATGATTGAGAGTCTCTTGTTTTGTCACCACCATATGCTAGTGGGAATCTTCATTATATAACTTGGATTGTATATTCCAATGATGGGCTTCCTCAAAATTGCCCTAGGTCTTCGTGAGCAAGCAAGTTGGATGCACACCCACTAGTTCTCCTTTTGAGCTTTCACATACTTATAGCTCTAAGTGCATCCATTGCATGGTAATCCCTACTCTTTCACATTGATATCTATTGATGGGCATCTCCATAGCCCTTTGATATGCCGAGTCGATGTGACCATCTCCTCCTTTTTGTCTCACAACCTCCACCACACTCTATTCCACCTATAGTGCTATATCCATGGCTCACACTCATGTATTGCGTGAGAGTTGAAAAAGGTTTGAGAAAGTAAGAGTGCGAAAAAAATTACTTGGCCAATACCGGGGTTGTGCATGCTTTAAATTAGTTGTGTGGGGATGATGGAGCATAGCCAGACTATATGATTTTGTAGAGATAATTTTCTTTGGCCTTGTTATTTCGAAAGTTCATGATTACCTTGCTAGTTTGCTTGAAGTATTATTGTTTCCATGTCAATTGCAAACTATTGTTTTGAATCTTACGGATCTGAACATCCATGTCACATGAAAGAAGTTACAAAGGACAAATATGCTAGGTAGCATTCCACATCAAAAATTCATTCTTTATCACTTCCCTACTCGAGGACGAGCAGGAGTTAAGCTTGGGGATGCTTGATACGTCTCCAACGTGTCTATAATTTTTGATGGTTTCACGCTGTTATCTTGTCAATTTTGGATGTTTTATGTACCTTTTATATCTTTTTTGGGACTAAGAGCATCTCCAACAGCAGCGCAAAACAAGCGCCGCGCCCAAAAATATCCCTTTTTAGCGCGCGCGCGACGCGGCGGGATGCTCCAGCGGGCGCGCAAAAACCGCGCGCGCGCTAAAACAAGTTGGGCGCGTTGTCCATAACCTCATCCCGCGCTGGTAATTTGGAGCGCACACTTCCACGTGCGGTAGACTCGAGCGCGCGCGCGAACTTTCTCTCTTTCTTCCTCCTTCGCACCGCGCGCGCCGGCGCCAGCGCCCCTGCCACCATGGACGCGCAGACCGGCACCCCGCTCACCCCGTTGTACAGCCACAAGCCCCCCCCCCCCCCCCGCCGTCGCCGCCGCCGCTGCCACCGCCCGTGAGGAAGTCTTGATCCAAAAAAGAGCCTTGATCCGCAGCATGGGTGGCGATGGCCATGGCGCCATGGGTGGCGGTGGCCTCGGCGCCATGGGTGGCGGTGGCCTCGGCGCCATGGGAGGCATGGGTGGCTTTGGAGCCATGGGATGCATGGGTGCACCTCCGGCCGCCATGGGAGGCATGGGTGGCTTTGGAGCACCCTCCGACGCTATAGCCGCCATGGGAGGCATGAGTTTTGCTTCTCTCATGGGAGGCATGGGTGCACCTCCGGCCGCCGTTGAAGATCTTGCCAACACCGTCGGAGCTTCACGTGATGCGGTGCGTGATGAGGTTAGGGAGGAAGATTCATCTACGAAGGCGGAAGAATCGTCTTCGGAAGATGAGGACGAAGACGAGGAAGATGATGAATGATGTGTCTTTCATTTATGTCTTGAACTTGTTTGCATTTTGAACTTGGTTGGATGAACGTGTGGGCATGAACTTTTATGCATCTCAACTTGTTTGTGTCAAATTCACATGTTTTCATTTTTGCGCCGCTGCATTTTTGCGCGCTGCTGGTAGAGCCAGCGCTGCGCGACGCGCCAAACCAGCCGAAGCGCGCGCGGCAAATAAATTTTTTGGGCACGGCGCGAAGCGCGGCTGTTGGAGATGCTCTAACTTATTAATTCAGTGCCAAGTGCCAGTTCCTGTTTTTTCTGTGTTTTTGACTCTTTTCATATCTGATTTTGGAACGGAGTCCAAACGGAATAAAATCCCCGAAATAATTTTTTCCAGAAGAGAAGAAGATCGGGGGACTTGAGGGCCAAGGTAGGAGAGCCACATGGGGCCCACAAGCCCTGTAGCCGCCACCCGGGGGCGGCGGCTACCAGGCTTGTGCCCCCCCTGGAGCTCCCCTGCCCTCCATGGTGGTGGAGAAGCTCCCGGAGGTCAATCCTCCCTCCGGCAGTGTGCCGGGAAGAGGTCTCCTGACGCTCCCGATCTCGGAAGCGCTGCGGCGGCGGAACGATGGAGAAATTCGTGATTCTGGATGTGATGGAAGAGTTTCCTCGTGGAGGAGTAAATATAGGCCAAAGGAGGGCGTCAGAGGAGGTGGGGCCCACCCAGGCGGCCTGTGGGCGCGACCAGGGGCCAGGCCGCGTAGGGTGGCCGCGTGGGCATCCCCTGGCTCCCCTCTGGCCCATCTTCGGTGATCCGGAAGCTTCTGTCACGCTGATTTTTATATATTTTTCTCGGGATTTGGGGCTCCGGAAAATTGGTTAAAAGACCCTGCAAAAAAACATCAACAGACATAAACTGGCACTAGGTGCACTGAGTTAGTAGGTTAGTCCAAATATGTGTATAAAGATATAAAAGTGTAGCAAAACATATAACAATGTCACCCAAAAGATCATGGAACAGGCAGAAATTGTAGATATGTTTGGGACGTATCACACGATTGTCCCAATTGCAAGTCTTGCAGGTATCTTCTGGTAGACAAGGGTATGGGTGAGAAGAGGCAGACCAACATTGCAGTTAATGTTCTTTGGTATATGCCAATCATACCAAGGCTTCAACTTATTTTCATGGTCGAAGAGACAGCCAGACACATGGCATGGCACAAATTGGGCGAAAGAACCGAACTAGATGCGGATGGGAATAAGATGGCGGTACACACATCAGATGGGGAAGCGTGGAAACATTTCGATGGTAGAATAAAGCGGCAGATCCAAGGAATCCTCGAGTGTGCGTCACCACGGGTGGGTTCAATCCCTTCGGCATGACGACAACCCAATACAGTAGTTGGCATCTATTTGTCATTCCACTCAATCCCCCCCCGGGCAGATTATGCAAAGAAAGAACATATTCCTGACGTTGATAATTCCAGGGCCCAACTATCCGGGGAAGAATATGAATGTGTACATGCAGTCGCTTAAGGATGAATTGCAAGAAGCTTGGGATAATGAGGTCAAGACATACGATGCAGCTAGAAAAGAAAACTTCAAAATGCATGTGTGGTACATGTACTCGATGCATGACTTGCCGGCGTATGCTCTATTCTCTGGATGGTGTGTGCATTTAAGGTTCTAGTGCCCCTTGTGCAAGGCAGCTCTTCAGTTTCATTGTTTGCGGGTGGGTGGGAAGTATTCTTGCTTTGACTTGCATAGACATTTCTTGGATCCTCACCATCAGTTCAGAAAAGAGAAAAAGAACTTTACCTTTGGTAAAGTTGTCAAAACCTTGTCACCACCTGCATTGACATGAATAGATCCTGGATCAGTTAGACGCCCTCGAGCCTGATCCAAAGCATCCAGGGTATTTCAAGGGGTATAATTCAGAACACGCCTGGACGCACAAGCCATCCTTGTGGGATCTGCCTTACTGCAAAGACCACCTTCTTCCACACAACATAGACATGATGCACATTGAAAATAATATCGGAGAGGCCATTTTTGGTACATTGTTCGGCATAGATGGGAAGACAAAGGATAATCCTAAGGCTAGAGTCGATCAAGAGACACTATGTCATAGACTGTTACAAAACATGCGAGAAGGCAAAGGAAAGCAGAAGTGGTCGAAGCCAAAGGCTTGGTTCAATCTTGGAAGGCAGCTATGAGGGAAATTATCTTGTGTGTCAAAATGCGCTTGATGTTCCCCAATGAGTATGCAACGAATATGAAGAGGGGAGAGAGTATTGGAAAAATAAAAATATTTGGTCTCAAGAGTCATGATTGGCACATATGGCTTGAGCGGGTAATGTCGATGATGTTACGTGGATTTATTCATGAGGATGAATGTCTAGTACTGGCGGAGCTGAGCTATTTCTTCTGTGTTCTTTGTGTGAAAGAGCTGTCACCTAGCATGGTAGATGACATAGAGGAGTTGGCTCCGGAGTTTCTCTACAAGTTAGAGAAGATCTTTCCGCTGAGCTTCTTTAATCCAATGCAACATTTGATTTTACATCTACCGACCGAGGCAAGATTGGTTGGGCCCATCAAAAATCGTCATTTGCATAATTTGAAGCCTCAGTACAATGATGCCAATCCTAAAAAAGGTGGATCCAACCTCATCCTATTCAAACGGAAGCTCGCACCAGTCGGTGCTTCGAAACCAATAATGTTAGATGTCGAAGAATGGCGGAACATTTCATTGTATATCTTCAACAACCTAACAGAAGTGTGGACGTACATCGGGTAAGTTCCCGGCAAATTTTTCCATAACTTCTAATTCCTTTGAACTTCTCTTATTCCCGTATATTTGATACAGTCGATACGTCGCCAAATTCTCGTACGGAGCGGTGATCCAAAATGAATCCGTCGAAGAGTATGAGCTTCTGGCAAAGCATGGAGGCGGCTATCCCGGTTTCATCCCTTGGTTCAAACAAATGGTAATTATTAATAATGGGCCATTTCATTCCTTGGTCTAACTTGCGGATAATGCAACAATCGTTTCGTATTAAACTTGTAGGCTAATTCAGAGTCTATGGACGCCGAATTGAGACAAGCCGCTAATGGTTTTGACTATAAGGTCCGTTCATTTGAGGACTACAACATCAACGGGTATCACTTTCGTACCTTTGGCAAAGAGCTATCTATGGCGGATCGGAAATCTACAAATTATGGTGTCTCTGCTATCGGCGAAGGTGGTATCGAGTATTATGGAAGAGTTGAAGCAATTTTTGAACTTCACTTCTATGGTGAAAACCCACCGAACATCGTAGTCTTCAAATGTTATTGGTTCCAGCCGAAGGAGACTAGAAGGACTCATGAACATATAGGGCTAGTCGAAATCAATCCAAGCACCCATTTAGATGTTCCCAATGTCTATATTACGGCTCAACAGGCGACCGAAGTTTTCTATCTATTGGGGGGATGCAAACTGATAAGAATCTGAATGGATGGTATGTTGTTTATGAAGTGCCACCATGTGTTAGACCACCTCACCCAAATGAAGAGGATTATGAACCTCAATTAACTCAGACACATATGACGGAGAATTCTTCCAAGAAACACGTCTTTCCAAGAAACGTTTCAAGAACCGTCGTGCTTCACCCCAGAACATGGAAGTAGACAGCGATAGTGAATCCGACTTCACCACTGAACCGGAACAAGCAGAGCCAGAACTAGAAGAGGTTACTACCACGGATGACCTGTCAATGCTTGACCGATTACAGAAATGCCTTCCACAAGTTCATGCCATTGAACCCAATGAGCACGTCATTCATGATGACACGCATGATAGTGATGATGATTATGCATTTATTGATCCAGACTATTACTAATTTTTATGCATCCCAACTTAAATTATATATGTACATATTATTATTCATGTCAGGTATTCAATTTTTTTATGTTGTACTAATTTATTTTACTCTTTATCATGGCAGGTGTTGAAAGATGGTGGGCACGGGTCCAGATCGCTCGACAGGTTCTTCTTCGTCGGCGTCCCATGCGAGGGGTGGTACTTCCGTTCCACCCCTATCTCTCTGTAGAGCCTTTGCAGACAGTCTGATGACACCACCCGCAGATGCTTCTTCATCGGTGACATTGCCCACTGCAGGAGGAGGTCAGGAAGGAAACAAGGGGAAAGGTACAGGACGTGAACGCGGGAGAGGTAGGCGGACTGCTACGTCGTCCTCGCCACCACCACCAGCTCATTCACCCGAGCACAGGGCTACTATGGTGGACCCGTTTATGGTGGATGCTACGGGGACTCCAGTCCAGGAGCCTCGGGTCGACGGGCATTCGGCCCATGAGACTCATTTTCAGGAGCCTCGGGTCGATGGGAATTTGGCCCATGAGACAACGGTTCCTGAGGCTACGTCCGAGGAGACTCCCGCCACAGAGTCTTCGGCTAACATGGAGACGTTCAGATGAGGTACCTGGCCGGATCGGACCGAGGGGCCGGGTGGCCATTCTGTTGGTGGCGGGGATGAGTCTACAGATAGTGAGGGCGACGTGGTGGACGGGGTCACCGTGTACAAGCATGGTAGTACACGTCTCCCGGTCGTATCGACGACCCGCGAGCAGAGGCCGATGATTAAGCCTGAAGGGTAGAGGTAAGTGCATTTACTCTTTTTTAACCTTTTGCCTTCAAGTTTCCTCAAATATGTAATGCGTTGACATTGTCATACTGAATGGGTTGGATACACCCCCTTGGAGTCCGCAAGCCGAACACAGTCCTTGGCGTGCTTTGCCGGACAAATTCCCCGGGGTTTCTCACGTTGCTCGGTGAGGCTCAGGTTCCTACACTAGGATTTACCTAGAAGCACTACTAGGTTGCGCAGGCCCCGCCGGAGGAGATTATAGATGGTGTCTTGTGCCACACGAGGGCCGAGATGATGATCAACACCTTCTGGGTAAATTCTCCTTTTACACACTCTAAAATTAACAATATAGCTAGGATATGAGGAGGAGGTGGCCAATGTTCTCGAGGTGGAGTGCACGCGGCTATTACAGAACTTGCGCCACGAGGCTCGGCCACGGGCTATTTGAGACTACTACGCCACGTGTGGTGTTAAGAAGAATAAGAAGGAGTGCCACGGAAAGTATCTGAACAAGGAGTAGTACATGAAGGTAATTACCTATTCTTAAGTCCTTGTACGTTGTTTTCTTGATTTGATTCGTAGGCGTAGAGCTCAATATTCTTTTTAGTAACTTATAGGTGCCCCCGAGATGGTGTGCGGATAAGATGGATTGTTGGGAGGCGTTGGTGGATGAGTGGTGCACAGGCAAGTGGCGAGCCGTCCACGACAATGCGAAGGAGCGGCGTGCCAAAATGGTTGGTGTGCCACACCATCAAGGCAGCGCCAACTTAATTCAATTCGGACGGAACTGGGTACGTGGTTCGCTTCCTTATTCATGCAATTAATTTTTCATGCTAGCTTGAGCCTGATGACCCACAAGTATAGGGGATCAATCGTAGTCCTTTCGATAAGTAAGAGTGTCGAACCCAAGGAGGAGCACAAGGATCTGACAAGTGGTTTTCAGCAAGGTAAAATCTGCAAGCACTGAAATTGTTGGTAACAAGTGATTGTGTGGTGAGATGAATCGTAGCAAGCAACAAGTAACAAAAGTAGCAACGGTGCAGCAAAGTGGCCCAATACCTTTTGTAGAAAGGGACAAGCCTAGACAAAGTCTTATAGGAGGAAAAACGCTCCCGAGGACACACGGGAATTTCTGTCATGCTAGTTTCATCATGTTCATATGATTCGCGTTCGTTACTTTGATAGTTTGATATGTGGGTGGACCGCGCTTGGGTACTGCCCTTACTTGGAAAAGCATCCCACTTATGATTAACCCCTCTCGCAAGCATCCGCAACTATGAAAAAATAATTAAGACAAAGTCTAACCATAGCATTAAACTAGTGGATCCAAATCAGCCCCTTACGAAGCAACGCATAAACTAGGGTTTAAGATTCTATCACTCTAGCAACCCATCAGCTACTTACTACTTCCCAATGCCTTCCTCTAGGCCCAAATAATGGCGAAGTGTTATGTAGTCGACGTTCACATAACACCACTAGAGGAAAAACAACATACAACACAAAAAAATATCGAACGAATACCAAATTCACATGACTACTATTAGCATGACTTATCCCATGTCCTCAGGAACAAAAGTAACTACTCACAAAGAATAATCATATTCATGACCAGAGAGGTAATGAGTAGCATCAAGGATCTGAACATAAACTCTTCCACCAAGTAATCCAACTAGCATCAACTACAAAGAGTAATCAACACTACTAGCAACCTTACAATGCAACAAAAGACCTTCAAATGGCGCGAGAAACGTGCTGACGGCACCAGGAATCCTTCTGCTATGGCTACGCCTTAAGGTACTTCCTAGGCAAATATGCAAAGGATTTCCCCCGTGGCCTTGGAGCCTTGCGTTGGTGTTCCCTCTAATCGGAAAGGGTGATGTAGCGCAGCGGTGGTAAGTATTTTCCTCAGTTTGAGAACCAAGGTATCGATCGAGTGAAGGCGTATCTCAAGTGCCTGCACAAACACAAAAAGCTTGCTCCCAACGCTATGAAGGGGTTGTCAATCCCTTATAGATTGTTCGCCAAGTGAGAACTGAAAACAACAAAGTAACAAAGCAAAGTAAAAGCGAAAGTGGAAACGATATGTGTGAATAGACCCGGGGGCCGTAGTGTTTACTAGTGGCTTCTCTCGTGAAAGCAAGTAGACGGTGGGTGAACAAATTACTGTCGAGCAATTGATAGAACCGCGCAAAGTCGTGACGTCATCTATGGCAATGATTATATCTATAGGCATCACGTCCAAAACAAGTAGATCGATACTTTCTGCATCTACTACTATTACTCCACACGTCGACCGCTGTCTAGCATGCATCTAGTGTATTAAGTCCAAAAGAACAGAGTAACGCCTTAAGCAAGATGACATGATGTAGATGGACAATCTCATATCTACGACAAAGCCCACCTTGTTACCCTTGATGGCAACTACACGATGTGTGCCTTGCTGCCCCTACTGTCGCTGGGAAAGGTCACCGCACGGTAAGAACCCAAAACCAAGCACTTCTCCCATTGCAAGAATCATAGATCTAGTTGTCCAAACAAAACCCAAGACTCATAGAGACTTACAAGGATATCAAATCATGCATATAAGAAATCAGCAAAGACTCAAATATATATCATAGATAATCTGATCACAAATCCACAATTCATCGGATCTCGACAAACACACCGCCAAAGAGGATTACATCGGATAGATCTCCATGAAGATCATGGAGAACTTTGTAGTAAAGATCCAAGAGAGAGAAGAAGCCATCTAGCTACTAACTACGGACCCGTAGGTCTGAAGTGAACTACTCATGAGTCATTGGAGGGGCGATGATGTTGATGTAGAAGCCCTCCAACTCCAAAGTCCCCTCCGGCAGGGCACCGGGAAGGGTCTCCAGATGAGACCTTGCGGAAACGGAAGCTTGGGGCGGTGGAAAATTATTTTCATGGATCCCTTGATTTTTTTCTGTATTTTAGGGAATATATAGGCGAAGGAGCTAGGTCAGGGGGCGCCAGGTAGGCCACAAGTCTGCCAACCACCGCCCCTGGTGGCGGATAGGGGGCTTGTGGGCCCCTTGTAGCCCTCCTGGCTTGGCCCTCAAGCCCCCTGATCTTCCGTTCGGGATAAATTTATTTCGGGGATTTTATTCCGTTTGGACTCCGTTCCAAAATCAGATCTGAAAAGAGCCAAAAACACACACAAAAAAACAGGAACTGGCACTTGGCACTGAATTAATAATTTAGTCCCAAAAAAGATATAAAAGGTACATAAAACATCCAAGGATGACAAGATAACAGCATGAAACCATCAAAAATTATAGATACGTTTGAGATGTATCAAGCATCCCCAAGCTTAACTCCTGCTCGTCCTCGAGTAGGGAAGTGATAAAGAATGAATTTTTGATGCTTTCATGCTACCTAGCATAGATGTCTTTGTAACTCCTCTTATGTGACATGAATGTTGAGATCCATTAGATTCAAAACAATAGTTTGCTATTGATGTGGAAACAATAATAATTCAAGCAAACTAGCAAGGTAATCATGAACTTTCAAAATAACAAGGCCAAAAGAAAGTTATCCCTACAAAAGCATATGGTCTGGCTATGCTCTATCATCATTGCACAACGAATTTAAATCATGCACAACCCCGGTATTGGCCAAGTAATTGTTTCACACCCTTACTTTCTCAAACCTTTTCAACTCTCACGCAATACATGAGCGTGAGCCATGGTTTTATCACTATAAGTGGTGTGGAGTGTGGTGGTGGTTGCAAGAAAAAACAAGGAGAAGATGGTCACATTAACTAGGCATATCAATGAGCTGTGGAGATGCTCATCAATAAATATCAATGTGAATGAGTAGGGATTGCCATACAAATGATGCACTAGAGCTAAGAGTATGTGAAAGCTCTTAAAGAAAACTAGTGGGTGTGCATCCAACTTGGTTGCTCCGAAGACCTAAGGCAATTTTGAGGAAGCCTGTCATTGGAATATACAAGCCAAGTTATATAATGAAAATTTCCCACTAGCTATATGGTGGTGACAAAGCGAGAGACTCTCAATCATGAAGATCATGGTGCTTAATACGCACAAGTGTGGAAAAGTGGTAGCATTGTCCCTTCTCTCTTTTTCTCTCATCATTTTTTTTGGTGGGCTCTTTGGCCTCTTTTTTTTGGTGGGCATCTTTGGCCTCTTTTATTTCCTCACATGGTACAATGCTCCATCAATGATGATCATCACACTTTCAACTCAAAACTTAGAGCAACGATGACTCTATATGGAATGCCTTCGGTAGTGTACCATGACAATGATCTAGCATGGCATAGACATTAATGGAAACATCATGCTAGCTATCTTACGATCATGCAATGGCAATGTAGACGTGGTGTCGCATGTCATGGTGGTAGTTGCATGGCAATATATCGCGGAATGACTTTGAAAAAGCCATAGTAGGTAGGTATGGTGGCTGTTTTGAGGGAGGCTAATGGTGGGTTTTGTGCACCGGCGAAAGTTGCACGACACTAAGAAGATAGTGATGGTGGAAGGTGAAAGTGCATCTAAACCATGGACTCAACCTTAGTCATGAAGAACTCATATACTTGTTGAAAAAGTTTTATTAGTAATCGAAACAAAGCATTTAACGCATACTCCTAGGGGAAGGGTTGGTAGGTATAAACCATCGCGCGGTCCCGACCGCCACACAAAGGATGACAATCAATAGACTAATCATGCTCAGATTTCATCACATAGCGGTTCACCATACGTGCATGCTACGGGAATCACTAACTTCAACACAAGTATTTCTAGATCCACAAAACCTTACTAGCATGACTTCAATATTACCAAAACCACAACTCAAAACTAATTGAGATGAATCAAACTTCTCTAACTATTCAATGCACATGAAGGTGGAAGTTTTCGCATCCCTTTGGATAACTACCCCTTTTGAGACTACTTTCAAAGCATAGATCAACTACCAAGCCACGCACCGTTGTGCTCTAAAATATATAAGTGAAGCACATAGAGCAAAAGTATCTAGCTCAAAAGATATAAGTGAAGCATATGTGAGCTGAATTGTCTACCAAAGGATATAAGTGAAGCTCGACAAAATCACGGTGAGTGCATGTCCCTCTCTCTAGGTGTGCGGAAAGGATGATTGTGACACAAAAAAATAATAGAATCCTACGATACAAGACGCTCCAAGCAAGAACACAAAACATGTGGTGAATAAAAATATAGCCCCAAGTAACGTTACCGATGGATTGAAGATGAGAGAGGGGATGCCTTCCCGGTGCATCCCCAATCTTAGGCTTTTACGGCATCCTTGAATCTCTTGGGGTGCCTTGGGCATCCCCAATCTTGAGCTCCATCCACTCTTTATCTCTTTGTCCATAAGAACTTCACCCAAAACTTGAAAACTTCACACCACGAAACTTAAACAGAAACTCGTGATAACATTAGTATGAGAAAGGAAACCACCACTTCCTTAGGTACTGTAGCAAACTTAAATTCTACTTATGCTGATGTTGGGTTACTGTATTTTCAATCGTCTATGGCTAATACCCCCCGATACTATATATAGTTTCATCAAAATAAGCAACCAACACAACAAAAACAAAATCTATTAACAGCAGACCAGTCTGTAGCAATCTGTATATTTCGTATACTTCTGGTACTTCAAAACTTTGGCAAAATTACGACAGTCTGAAGAATTTGCGTAGCAATGAGCAGAAAAAATAATCAACTCAAAAGCTCTTACAGAAGAAAAAAAATGAAAATTCTTTTCGTGAGCAGAAAGTTTCTGTCTTTTCCAGCATGACCAAACGATCATCCCCAAGACTAATCATAACGGTTTTGCTTGGCACAAACGCAAAAAGAAACACAAAAAGAAACACAAAACAGAAAGAAAAAGGATAGATTCGTTGGGTTGCCTCCCAACAAGCGCTTTTGTTTAACGCCCTTAGCTAGGCGAAAGGTGATGGAATCACATATAGTCATCTTTGGTGCTCAAACCATAAGTAGACCTCATCATAGATTCATAAGGAAATCTTATTTTCTTTCTAGGAAAGTGCTCCATGCCCTTCTTTAAAGGAAATTGAAATCTAATATTCCCTTCCTTCATATCGATGATAGCACCAATAGTCCTTAGGAAAGGTCTACCAAGAATAATGGGACATGAAGGATTGCAATCTATGTCAAGTACAATGAAATCCACGGGTACATAGTTCTTATTTGCAACAATAAGAACACCATCTATCCTTCCCATGGGTTTCTTGACAGTAGAATCCACAAGATGCAAATTAAGAGAACACTCTTCAATCTCATGAAAACCAAGAATATCACATAAAGACTTTGGAATCGCGGAAACACTAGCACCCAAATCACACAAAGCATTGCACTCATAGTTTTTTATCTTTATTTTGGTAGTAGGTTCCCACTCATCATGAAGTTTTCTAGGTATATAGACTTCTAGTTCGAGCTTCTCTTTAAGAGATTTCATCATAGCATCTACGATATGCGCGGTAAAGGCTTTGCTTTGGCTATAAGCGTGTGGAGAGTTTGCAATGGATTGCATCAAAGAAATGCATTCAAACAAGGAGCAATTATCATAATTGAATTCCTTGAAATCCAAAGTGGGGGTTTCATTACTACCCAAAATTTTGATTTCTTCTACTCCACTCTCCACACCTTTATCATCAAGATAGGTGGACTCTGAATCATTGGGGCATTTTTCAACCAAAGTGGATTCATATCCAATCCCTCCATCAATAGGTTTAACACGCGAAAACAAAGATTCAAGAGGAGACACACCAAGCACTTTAAGATCTTCGTGATTTGCATCACTAGAACGCACCCTTTTAAACCATTCATGCCTAGCGCGAATTTGGGCGGTTCTTTCTTTGCTCTCATTCATGGAGACACGCATAGCTTTCAAAGTTTCATCCAAGTTGACCTTGGGAGGAGTGCATCTAACTTTCAAAGCATCAATATCACAAGACATCCTATCAACGCTCTTAGCCAAATCGTATATTTTGAGTAGTTTTTCCTCTATGGACGCATTGAAAATCTTTTGAGAGTTGATGAACTCTTTGATATTACTCTCTAAATCAGAGGGTAATTTGTTGTGATTTCCATAAGTGTTGTTGTAGGAATTGCCATGATTGTTAGAGGAGTTACTAGGCAAAGGCCTAGGAACATAGTTTCCTCTAAAAGCATTGTTGTTGCCAAAATTGTTCCTACCAACAAAATTCACGTCCAAACTAGCGTTGCTAGTCTCAATCAAGGAAGATAGTGGCATGTCATTAGGATCTACAATAGCGTTCCTACTAGCAACCAAATTCATCAACTCGTCCGTCTTAGCACTAAGCGAGTTAATTTCTTCTATAGCGTGCACCTTTTTGCTAGCAAGCGACCTTTCAGTGTGCCACTGAGAGTAGTTGGTCATGATATTGTCTAGGAGTTTTGTAGCGTCACCTAACATGATTCCCATGAACGTTCCACCTGAGGCGGAGTCCAAGATATTACGAGACGCGAAATTCAAGCCAGCATAAAAGATTTGTATAATCATCCACAAACTAAAGCCATGAGCGGGACAATTTCTAATCATAAGCTTCATCCTCTCCCAAGATTGTGCAACGTGTTCATAATCAAGTTGCTTGAAATTCATGATATCGTTACGTAAGGAGATGATCTTAGCCGGCGGAAAATACTTGGATATGTAAGCATCTTTGCACTTATCCCAAGAATCGATACTATTTTTAGGCAAAGAAGAAAACCAAGTTTTTGTGCGATCTCGCAACGAGAAAGGAAAAAAGTTTCAACTTAATCACGTCATTATCCACATCTATTTTCTTTTGCATATCGCAAAGCTCAATGAAGGTATTGAGATGGGATGCGGCATCTTCACTAGGAAGGCCAGAAAATTGCTCTTTCATAACAAGATTCAGCAAAGCTGCGTTGATTTCATACGATTCCGCACTAGTGGCGGGAGCAATCGGAGTACTAATAAATCATTATTATTGGTACTCGAGAAGTCACAAAGTTTGGTGTTTTCAGCCATGATGACTTCAACAAACAAACAAGCACACAAGCAAGCAAGAAAACCGGCAAAGGAAAACGGCAAAGGCAAAAGAAAATGGCAAAGGAGAAAGGCAAATGAAAACGGAAAATGTGAAGTGGGGGAGAGGAAAACGAGAGGCAACTGGCAAAAAAGTAAATGCAGGAGATGAGTTTGTGAGACCTACTTGGATAGATCTCTCCTTCCCCGGCAACGGCGCTAGAAATACTTCTGCTACTGCAAGAAAAGACCTGCCAATGGTGCCAGAAACGTGCTGACGGCACTAGGAATCCTTCTGCTACGGCTACGCCTTAAGGGACTTCCTAGGCAAATATGCAAAGGATTTCCCCCGTGGCCTTGGAGCCTTGCGTTGGTGTTTCCTCGAAACGGAAAGGGTGATGTAGCGCAGCGGTGGTAAGTATTTCCCTCAGTTTGAGAACCAAGGTATCGATCAAGTGAAGGAGTATCTCAAGTGCCTGCACAAACACAAAAAGCTTGCTCCCAACGCTATGAAGGGGTTGTCAATCCCTTATAGATTGTTCGCCAAGTGAGAACTGAAAGCAACAAAGTAACAAAGCAAAGTAAAAGCAAAAGTGGAAACGATAGGTGTGAATAGACCCGGGGGGCTGTAGTGTTTACTAGTGGCTTCTCTCATGAAAGCAAGCAGACGGTGGGTGAACAAATTACTGTCGAGCAATTGATAGAACCGCGCAAAGTCGTGACGTCATCTATGGCAATGATTATATCTACAGGCATCATGTCCAAAACAAGTAGACCGATACTTTCTGCATCTACTACTATTACTCCACACGTCGACCGCTGTCTAGCATGCATCTAGTGTATTAAGTCCAAAAGAACAGAGTGACGCCTTAAGCAAGATGACATGATGTAGATGGACAATCTCATATCTACAACAAAGCCCACCTTGTTACCCTTGATAGCAACTACACGATGTGTGCCTTGCTGCCCCTACTGTCGCTGGGAAAGGTCACCACACAGTAAGAACCCAAAACCAAGCACTTCTCCCATTGTAAGAATCATAGATCTAGTTGGCCAAACAAAACCCAAGACTCGGAGAGACTTACAAGGATATCAAATCATGCATATAAGAAATCAGCAAAGACTCAAATATATATTATAGATAATCCGATCACAAATCCACAATTCATCGGATCTCGACAAACACACCGCCGAAGAGGATTACATCGGATAGATCTCCATGAAGATCATGGAGAACTTTGTATTGAAGATCCAAGAGAGAGAAAAAGCCATCTAGCTACTAACTACGGACCCGTAGGTCTGAAGTGAACTACTCATGAGTCATTGGAAGGGTGATGATGTTGATGTAGAAGCCCTCCAACTCCAAAGTCCCCTCCGGCAGGGCACTGGGAAGGGTCTCCAGATGGGATCTCACGGAAACGGAAGCTTGCGGCGGCGGAAAAGTATTTTGATGGATCCCTTGATTTTTTTCTGTATTTTAGGGAATATATAGGCGAAGGAGCTAGGTCAGGGGGGCGCTAGGGAGGCCCCAAGCCAGCCAGCCACCGCCCCCCTGGTGGCGGATAGGGGGCTTGTGGGCCCCCTATAGCCCTCCTGGCTTGGTCCTCAAGCCCCCTGATCTTCTTCCGTTCGGGAAAAATTTATTTCGGGGATTTTATTCCGTTTGGACTCTGTTCCAAAATCAGATCTGAAAAGAGCCAAAAACAGAGAAAAAACAGGAACTGACACTTGGCACTGAATTAATAAGTTAGTCCCAAAAAAGATATAAAAGGTACATAAAACATCCAAGGATGACAAGATAACAGCATGAAACCATCAAAAATTATAGATATGTTTGAGACGTATCACAACCTTACAAGTACCAATCGGAGTCGTGAGATAGATATTGGTTACAAGTGATGAACTAGGGTTTGGACATGAGATGGTGCTGATGAAGATGTTGATGGTGACGAATCCCCTCCGATGAGAGGAGTGTTGGTGATGATGATGGCGGTGATTTCCCCCTCCGGGAGGGAAGTTTCCCCTGCCTGAGCTCTAGATTGGTTTTGCTCAAGTTCCGCCTCGTGGCGGCGGCGAATCCACGAAAATGCTCCTCCTTTATTTTTTTCTGGACGAAACCCTTCATATAGCAGAAGAAGGGGGCCAGTGGGCCAGCAGGCTGCCCACAAGCCCTCATGGCACGGCCTGGGGGGTGGCCGCGCGGTGCAGGCTTGTGGCCACCTGTTGGCGCCCCTCTGGCGCTTCTTCGTCCCTGAAACTTTTATAAATCCGAAAAAAAATCCTCGTTGATTTTTAAGGCGTTTGGAGTTGCGCAAAATAGGTATCTCAACTTTGCTCCACTTTCAGGCCAGAATTCCTGTTGTCGGCATTCTCCCTCTTCATGTAAACCTTGCAAAATAAGAGAGAAAAGGCATAGGTATTGTACTATGAAGTGAAATAACAGTCCAAGAAGCGATAAATATCAACATGAAAACATGATGCATAATGGACGTATCAGAGCCCTTTACTAATACTTTGTTCCTCTCTTTTAGGCACATCACAATAGGACGGAGGTGCCAGAGTTGTACGACCTTTATGGCATGGCCCATACTGCCGCCGAAAAGAAGGCCAAGGCATTCTCTGAGTCTGACCTAGATCATCCAGAGAAGTTTACCAACATCTCCTCCCACCACAAGGTTGTTAAATACAGGGACGTGGGGAAGGCTAGGAAAGGGGAAGACTTTAACCCGAGCTACGAACCTTTAGATCCAGAGCTGGTTATAATATCTGGTGGCGAGAGGCCCCATGACTCGATAGCCATTGGAGATGGGATAATACCTTGTCCACTCAATCTCCCGGAGATCAAGGCGCGCGAGTCAAGCTCCTTTCCTAGGATAACGCCTCGTCCACGACCAGTCGATCTCGCCATCGAGGTTAGTTGTACGGACTCAGAAAACTTTCATTCATTTCATTGTGTGTGTGGCCATCGATCATTACAGTGGTAACGAGGAATGGTGTTGCAGGATGCTATTCAGAAAGAGAGAGCGACAAACCAGGCTGCTCTTGAGAAAGAGAGACTGGCGAACCAGGATGCTCTTCAGGCTGCTCTTGAGGAGAGGGATCAGACCACGTCTCGGTTGTTGGAAGAGGAGAGGGCCCGGAATGAGGCGGGTCACCTTGCCCTGTACGAGCTTATTCTAGTAAGTTCCTTTTTCACATTAGACAAATCATGCGTGTAATGTCTGTTTCATTAGTAACTAATACGACCGACTCTTCAAAACCAAATGTGCGGTCTATGTGCGAGAAGACCGGTCAGCCCCCTCCGCCGATGCCTCTCTTTTTTGCGATTGGCACTGTGAATTTCATTTCAATGGTCATTACAAACTAGTATTAAAATTTGAGTGTCATCATGCTAACGAGACATTACAAAATATCTTCTTTGCAGAGTAACTCCTAAGCGGTATCGCACGACCCTTCTCCAGGGTAACCGTCTCCAAACGCAACTGACCCGAGCAACCCTGGCTCTTCACCTATATGACCACGACGGTAAGTTTTCTCTAGTTCATTTATGACATAATTAGCTAATTAGCTCCAAAATGACGTAATTAGCTAATTTAGCTCCAAAATGACGTAATTAGCTAATTTTTCCTCTTTCTTCTACTCTTTCTTCTTCTCCTTAGCTTATTTTCCCAACAAAGACATACTTAGCTAATTATCCTCCAAAATGACATGATTAGATAATTTAGCTCCAAAAAGACATAATTAGCTACTTTAGCTCCAAAATGGCATAATTAGCTTCGTTATGTAAAAACATCATAAGAACCATGGTTAGCTGATAACTTAGTGTATCTTCCTCCTAAATCACATAATAAGCTCAAAATGGATAAGCGTTGTAATCAAACTCTTCCTCTTCTTCTCCTTCTTCTTCTTCTTCTTCTTCTCCTTCTCCTTCTCCTTCTTCTCCTTCTTCTTCTCCTTCTTCTCCTTCTTCTTCTCCTTCTTCTTCTCCTTCTCCCTTTTCTTCTCCTTCTCCTCTTTCTTCTTCTTCTTAGCTTATTTTCCCAACAAAGACATAGTTAGCTAATTATCCTCCAAAATGACATAATTAGCTAATTTAGCTCCAAAATGACATAATTAGATACTTTAGCTCCAAAATAACATAATTACCTACTTTAGCTCCAAAATGACATAATTAGCTACTTTAGCTCCAAACTTGGCACCACACAGCTTGCTCGTACGTCCCAAATGTATCTATAATTTCTGCTTGTTCCATGATCTTTTGGGTGACATTGTTATATGTTTTGCTACACTTTTATATCTTTTTACACAAATTTGGACTAACTACTAACTCAGTGCACCCAGTGCCAGTTTCTGTCTACTGATGTCTTTTTTGCAGGGGCTTTTACCCAATTTTTCGGAGCCCCAAAAAACCCAAGAAAAATATATAAAAATCAGCGTAACGGAAGCTTCTAGATCACCGAAGATGGGCCAGAGGGGGGCCATGGGGAACCCAGGTGACCACCCGGCATGGCCTGGCCCCTGGTCGCGCCCACAGGCTGCCTGGGTGGGGCCCACCTCTTCTGACGCCCTCCTTTGGCCTTATTTACTCCTCCGCAGCGCTTCCGAGATCGGGAGCATCAGGAGACCTCTTCCCGACACCCTGCCGGAGGGAGGATTGACCCTCGGGAGCTTCTCCACTGCCATGGATGCTTCCCAGACGTGCCGTGAGTAGTCCTCCTTGGACCATGTGTCCATGACCAGTAGCTATGTGATGTCTTCTCTCCAATCTTGTGCTTCAGTGATTAGCCCTTGTGAGATGTCCTACATGATCAAGGCATCTATGTAATTTTCCTGCTATTCCTATGGTCGGTTTGCTGGGATCCGATAGACTATGAGATTATGTTCAGATTGTGATGAGTTATATATTTGATTACCTTTTTATATTATGTTCCTTAGTGATTCATGCATAATCTCCGTTGCTTTGTATTGCTTTGGCTGAGTAGTAGATTGTAACTCCAAGAGGGAGTGTTATGCATGATTGTGGGTTCATGCCCCCTGATATCTAGCTTGAGTGACAGAAACATGAGACTAGGGGATGTGATGTTGCCACCAGGGATAAAACAACGGTGCTTGTGACCACGGTTGCAAGGATTGTTTACCTTACGCATAGTTGTATTAATGCAGTTGTCCGTTGCTTTGAGTTTACACTTTGAATGGGGCTCGCAACTTAATACCAGCGAGATGTTCTGGATAGATTTCTCAAGGTGAATGATTAGTAATTAGATGTTGATGAATAAACGGTCTACTTGTCTTGGCGTACTGCCCATTACTATTGAGCATCTAACTTTCAAGTAGCATAATTAGTATTGCGGTGCGTTTATAATTCTATCAATTGCCCAGCTGTAATTTCTTTACCCAAGCATAGTTGTTTATCATCTTTTGGGAGAGAGACATCACTAGTGAACATCATGTGACTCCGGTCCATATCACCACCATTGCTTACACGTCCACCATTTACTGCTTTCATTTACTTTTCCGTTGCAATCACTATCACTATTCCCGCTTGTGTTTTGATCCTTTGCAAACTACAAGGCCGGAGAGATTGACAACCTCTCTGTACTCGTTGGGAGCAAAATTATTTGTGTGTGTGTGCAGGTCCACGTCCTCTGCTTGCGCCATGGTAGGGGACACCTACTTGTTGATCCTAGGAGTCCTCCTGGTTCGATAAATCTTACAGTCTCTGTGTAAGGGAAAACTTGTTGCTGACTACATCTCCACCTTGCACTTTGGGTAACCAACAAGGAGCGAGAAATATATTCATCATCTCGTCATCAAGCAAGTTTTCTGGCGTCGTTGTCGGGGACTCCAGTCTTCAAGATAGGGGAGTTGCACGCTATCTTTTACCTTTGCTTTTTAGTCTTGTTAGTTTGCTTTTCAGTTTTTGCTTTAGAGTCTTATACCAAAAACCACAAAAAAATAGTTGCTTTGTTCTTGCGTGTTGCCGTTGCTATGGGTTCCACTGAGAACACCAAGTTGTGTGACTTCACTAGTCACAACAACAATGACTTTACGTGCACTCCTATTGCTGCTCCCGCCACCTCCAATGAGATTAAACGTGCTTTACTGAACCTTGTTATGAAAGATCAATTCTCCGGTGCTGGAGATGTTGCTGCTTTGCACTTGAACAATTTTGTTGAGCTCTGTGATATGCAAAAATATAAAGAAGTAGATGGTGATATTGTTAAACTTAAGCTTTTTCCTTTCTTCTTGAGAGGATGAGCTAAAGTGTGGCTTCAATCTTTGCCTAGGAATAGCATAGATTCTTGGGATAAGTGCAAAGATGCTTTTATTGGGAAGTATTACCCGCCTGCTAAGATTATCCAGTTAAGAAGTAACATTATGAATTTTAGGCAACTGGATAATGAACATGTTGCTCAAGCTTGGGAATGAATGAAATCTCTTGTTAAGAATTGTCATACACATGGTTTGACTACTTGGATGGTTATCCAAACTTTCTATGCAGGATTGAACTTTACCTCGCGGAATCTGTTAGACTCGGCTGCGGGAGGAACCTTTATGTCAACTACACTTGGTGCTGCCATAAAGCTATTGGATAAGATGATAACAAATTGTTCTCAATGGCACACCGAGAGAGCTCCAACGGGTAGGAAGGTAAACTCTGTTGAGGAGTTCTCCTCCCTTAATGATAAGGTTGACATGATCATGACTTCACTTACTAAGCAAGCTCCTATTGATACTCATGATGTTCCTTTAAATTCTTTGGTTGCTCAAGAAAGAGAGAAAGTTGATGTGAACTTTATCTCTAGGAACAACTTTAATAATAATGCTTATAGGAGTAATTTTGGTAGCAATCCTAGACCGTTCCTGTCCAACAACTATGGGAACAACAACACTTATCCTAGCACCAAAACCTCCACTTCTGAATTAGAGAGCATTCTTCAAGACTTTATCACTTCTCAAAAAGCCTTCAACAAGAGTGTAGAAGAGAAATTAGAAAAATTAGATAGTCTCTCTTTGAAGGTAGACAACATAGCTCATGATGTAGAGATGCTTAAAATTATAACTTCCCCCTTGAGGAAAGGAACACCACACCCATGAATGATATCCAAGTCCAAATTAATGAGAACATAAGAATGCTAGCCAAACTTAAAGAGAGATGGGCTAGATAAAAGGAAGAGTAAGATAGGATTAAGAGCCTTCCTACACATACTAGCATTGCTACTATACAAGTTGTTGAGGATCTCAAAACTTTTAGCACCCATCACACCCCTAGTCCCAATGGACCTATTAATGGTAATGCTAATACCTCAACTATAGGACAAGAAGGTCCTTTGAATTTAGAGACTACCCAAAGAATGAGCTTAGATGACATTACCACCACTTTAATTAATGGTAGTAATCTTTATTTTGACAATTGTAGTCTTTCCGAAGTTATCACTTTTTTGCAAAGAATGGCTAAAGACCCCCACACTATTACACTCAATATTGCCTTCACCGAGCATATTACCAATGCTCTTATCAAAGCTAGGGAGGAGAACCTCAAGCTAGAGACTTCTATTCCTAGAAAACTAGAAGATGGTTGGGATCCTATGGTCAAAATTAAATTGAATAATATTTCTTGCTTTGCTTTATGTGATGTTGGAGCTAGTGCCTCCGTTATGCCCAAAAGAATGTTTGATATGCTTGATTTGAAACCTTATGATCAATGTTCTTTTGGTGTTCGTCTTGTTGATTCTTCCATAAAGAAACCTTTAGGGAGAATTGATGATGTGCTTATTGTTGGCAATGATAAATATGTGCCCGTTGATTTTCTTATTATGGACATTGAGTGTGATCCCTCATGTCCAATTATTTTGGGACATCCTTTTCTCCGCACCGTTGGCGCTATCATTGACATGAAAGAAGGGGTCATTAGATTCCAATTTCCCCTTAAAAAGGGAATGGAACACTTCCCTCGAAAGAAGATTAAGTTATCTTATGAATCCGTCATTCGGGCAAGTTATTCTTATGGAGTTGATAATACTTGATCTTTTTGCATCATGCCTAGCTCAAAGGCATAAGAGAAAGCGCTTATTGGGAGGCAACCCAATTTGGTTTTACTTTCAGTTTAGGTGGTCTTTATGCTTGTTACTACTGTAGAAACATCATTGTATCTTTATTTTCAAGCTTTGTGCCAAGGTTTATCCTCCGATTGCAAGAAAGTTCAAAAGTTGTGACATGTTGTCCAGAAACTGATTTTGTCCGCTTGACGAAACAATTCGCCAAAAATCAGCACACCATATTTTTGATCTGACTTGTTTTGACAGCATGCTCTATATAATTTTCTTTCTGGCATCTGTTCTGAGTTTCTTGATTTGAGTTGTAGAAGTACCCCGAAAAAAGTATTTACTGCATGTTGTTCTGTTTTTCACAGATTCTGCCATGTTTTGCGTTTTCATCATTTTGCAAATCTTATGCTTGCTTTTACTTTGCAAAAAACTTTTGGCAATCATGAGAACCATTAGCTTTTCATGAAAATCTTTATTTTTAGTAGGTAATGAACTATTTTGTCATGGGTACTAACCACTCTAATCATCTTATGATGAGTTCCATATGAAGGGAGTTTTCAAGTATGCGATGGAAGATGATGAAAGAAGATCCAGGAGTGTCAAGCGCTCAAGCATGGGAATTCCCCCATGCACCCCCAAGAAATATTCAAGGAGACTCAAGCGTCTAAGCTTGGGGATTGATGACCCACAAGTATAGGGGATCAATCGTAGTCCTTTCGATAAGTAAGAGTGTCGAAGCCAACGAGGAGCAGAAGGCTCTGATAAACGGTTTTCAACAAGGTAATAAATGCAAGCAATGAAATTAGCGGTAACAAGTGATAGTGTAGTGAGGTGAAACGTAGCAAGCGAAAAGTAACAAGTAACAAGTAGTAGCAATGGTGCAGCAAGTGGCCCAATCCCTTTTGTAGCAAGGGACAAGCCTGAACAAAGTCTTATAGGAGGAAAAACACTCCCGAGGACACACGGGAATTTCTGTCATGCTAGTTTCATCATGTTCATATGATTCGCGTTCGTTAGTTTGATATGTGGGTGGACTGGCGCTTGGGTACTGCCCTTACTTGGACAAGCATCCCACTTATGATTAACCACTCTCGCAAGCATATGCAACTACGAAAGAATAATTAAGACAACGTCTAACCATAGCATTAAACTAGTGGATCCAAATCAGCCCCTTACGAAGCAACGCATAGACTGGGGTTTAAGCTTCTGTCACTCCAGCAACCCATCATCTACTTACTAATCCCCAATGCCTTCCTCTGGGCCCAAGTATGGTGAAGTGTTATGTAGTCGACGTTCACATAACGCCACTAGAGGAAAAGACAACATACAACATATCAAAATACCGAACGGATATCAAATTCACATGACTATTATCAGCATGACTTATCCCATGTCCTCAGGAACAAAAGTAACTACTCACAAAGCATAATCATAATCATGATCAGAGGTGTAATGAATAGCATCAAGGATCTGAACATAAACTCTTCCACCAAGTAATCCAACTAGCATCAACTACAAAGAGTAATCAACACTACTAGCAACCTTACAAGTACCAATCGGAGTCGTGAGACGGAGATTGGTTACAAGAGATGAACTAGGGATTGGAGAGGAGATGGTGCGGATGAAGATGTTGATGAAGATGCCTCCCCTCCGACGGAAGGAGTGTTGGTGATGACGATGGCGACGATTTCCCCCTCCGGGAGGGAAGTTTCCCCGGCAGGATCGTCCTGCCGGAGCTCTAGATTGGATCTGCTCAAGTTCCGCCTCGTGGCGTCGTCGAGACCACGAAAAAGCTCCCGATTGATTTTTTCTGGCACGAAACCCTTCATATAGCAAAAGAGGGGGGCTAGTGTGACGTAAGGGAGCCCACAAGCTTGCCCTCCGCCACCAGGGGGTGGCGGTGGCAGGGCTTGTGGCGCCCTGGCAGCCCACCTCTCGTGCTTCTTTCGCCGAGTATTTTTTATATAATCCCAAAAAATTCCACGTAACTTTTCAGGGCATTTGGAGATGTGCAGAATAGTGGACTGAGATTTGCTCCTTTCCCAGTCCAGAATTCCTGCTGCCTGAATTCTCCCTCTTCAAATAAACCTTGCAAAATAAGAGAGCAAAGGCATAAATATGGTACCACCAAGTAATATAACAGCCCATAAAGCAATAAATATCAACAAGAAAGCATGATGCAAAATGGACGTATCAACTCCCCCAAGCTTAGACCTCGCTTGTCCTCAAGCGAAAACCAGGGTCCACAAACATGTCCACATGTTGAGGGACGAAGGTGTCGATAAAACATAATACGTACATGAGGGCATCATGATCACACATAGAACAACAATACATCATAAAGATTCTTATGGGGAAGTAACAATTCCTTCACAAAGCAAAGCATGAAGCAAAAACCTTACCAAGAAGTAACCAACAATAGTCCAAAGTCATTGAAGCAATTGCAATTTATCACAACATCACAAAGAGTCAAGTAAGAGCTTGTAAGGAAAATCCACATACTCAATCATCTCTTGTTTTCCACAATTGTTACAACTCACGTGGTACTCATGGTGTCAAAGTTTCAGTTGGACACAGAGGAAGATAGGGGCTTATAGTTTTGCCTCCCAACGATTTACCTCAAGGGTAAAGTCAACAATAATAAAGCATAAGTACTCAACTCCAAGTTGATATATGAATATAGATCTTTCCCAAGCATGTGACGGTAGCCAAGACAAAGGCAAAAATAGGGAATTGGTGAAGATCACCATGACTCTTACAAGGGAAAAAAGTAAAGGTACAAGATAGGCCCTTCGCAGAGGGAAGCAGAGGTTGTCATGCGCTTTTGAGGTTTGAATGCATGTCGTCTTAGTGCGGAGGAACGTCACTTTATATTGCCTCCTGTGATAAAGAACTTTATTATGCAGTCTATCGCTTTTATGTCTTCCTCATCACAGGTTCGTACAAAGCTTATTTTCCACACACTAATAGATCACACATATTAGAGAGCAATTTTAATTGCTTGCACCGATGAGAACTTACTTGAAGAATCTTATTCAATCCATAGGTAGGTATGGTGGACTCTCATGGAAAAACTGGGTTGGAGGTTTATGGATGCACAAGTAGTATCTCTACTTGGTGTGGGAGTTTTGGCTAACATGAGGTGGAAGCGATCGTCACATGCTAAGGGATCTGTAATCATTTAACATTGTTTGGAACCAAGCAAACACAATTCATTATGTTGTCTTCCTTGTCCAACATCTACTCCTAAGCATGTAATAGTTTGGTGAGTGCTTACAATTGTAAGAAGTGTCTAAGATGATATATTTATATGTGAACCTCCCTTTCCTTATTACTTCTTATTAATTGCAACAATGACTGAGGTCTATGTTGATTTATTCTCAACAAGTTGCAATCATCATACGTGTCATATGTGAAGTTATCACTTTCCATAAGATTGTCTCATGATCTTTCATGCTATCGTTCTTTTCGTACTTTTGATCATGGCACAAAGCAAAGCCCTTGACTAAGACACTCTTTATTATATATCTCGTAAGCTCGAATACATCGGGGGAGAGACAAAAGCAAAAGACTCAAACTAAATACTAAAGACTTATTCCTCTAAGAGAAGAAATAAAAACTAAAAAGGAAAGAACTAAAACAAAGGTAAAAGCAAAAGATATAAAGGTGATACGATACCAAGGCAACTCCCCCAAGCTTGGCAGAAGCCAAGGGGATTGCCCATACCAATGCTTAGTTGTCTTCCTTCGGTGGTGATGGTGGTGCAGTTGTCGCCTTTGATTCCAAGAGAGGTATCAATCTTTGATTTATACCTTTGAGATCTGTGACATGGTTTTCCAGCAAAACAACTTCACGAGAAAGGGAAATATTGCGAGCACGAGTTGTTTCGCAAAACCTCAAGAGTTCAATCAAGGATGGAGACAACACATGGAGGAAGGGTTGGAGAAAATCTACTCCTTCAACGTCTTCAATGTTGAACATAGGTTGAACTTCCTCCCTAGCTTGGGTTTTCTCCTTAGCTTGGTCCCTGGCTTCCGTGACTTCTACTCTTTTCATATCAGCATCTACTTCCTCATGAACTTGGTGAAGATCATTCTCCCTGACAGATTCCTGAGACATCTTTGCTCTATATCTGCGGCAGACAACAAGCTCGAAACGAAAACAGAGGAAAATTGCGCGATATGGAGATCAAAACCTTCGGGCGAATATATATTGATTTTTTATGGACCAGAAGGAGTGCTCCGCAAGAAAACGGAGTCCGGGAGGCACACGAGGTGCCCACAAGCCCTCCCTCCGCCACAAGGGGGGTAGGTGGCGGCGTCCAAGCTTGTGGCCGCCTCGTGCGCTCTCCAGACTGCTTTTTATTTTTCTAATTTTCCAAAATTCCAAAACGGAGGAAATTTCCTATTGGAAAAGCATCGGAGTCCAATTTCTTACCAAAACAGATACCTCTTCATTTTCAGGGTCTGAAACAAGCTGATAAACATCTCTTATGTACTCCTCTGGAGTTATGACATTGATGATATTGGTCTCAACATTTATGGGAGTACCAGAGATGTAATGCCTGATTCTTTGCCCATTTACCACTCTAGGAACATTTCCTTCCGTGTTATTGATTTTGATGGCACCGGAACAATATACTTCCTCGATAACGTAAGGACCTTCCCATTTAGAGAGAAGCTTGCCTGCGAAGAATCTCAAACGAGAATTGTATAGCAGGACATAATCACCTACATTGAACTCTCGTTTCTGTATTCGTTTGTCGTGCCATCTCTTAACCTTTTCCTTGAACAACTTGGCATTCTCATATGCCTGGGCCCTCCATTCATCTAACAAGCTGATATCAAACAACCGCTTCTCACCGGCAAGTTTGAAATCGAAGTTGAGCTCTTTGATTGCCCAATAAGCTTTGTGTTCCAGCTCAAGAGGTAAATGACAAGCCTTACCGTAAACCATTTTATACGGCGACATGCCCATGGGATTCTTATAGGCAGTCCTATAAGCCCATAGTGCATCGTCAAGTTTGCTAGACCAGTTCTTTCGAGATCTATTGACGGTCTTTTGTAGGATCAATTTGATCTCCCTATTACTCAACTCCACTTGACCACTAGACTGAGGATGATAAGGAGATGCAACTCTATGGTTGACATCATACTTAGCGAGCATCTTGCGGAAAACACCATGAATGAAGTGTGAACCGCCATCAGTCATCAAATATCTAGGGACTCCAAATCTTCGAAAAATGACTTCTTTAAGCATCTTAATAGAGGTGTGGTGATCAGCATTTTTAGTGAGGATAGCTTCTACCCACTTAGTAACGTAATCTACAACAAGTAAGATGTGAGTGTACCCATTGGAACTCGGGAAAGGTCCTATATAATCAAAGCCCCAGACATCAAATGGTTCAATGACAAGTGAATAGTTCATAGGCATTTCCTGACGCTTACTGATATTCCCTATTCTTTGGCATTCGTCACAATACAAGACAAACTTATGGGCATCCTTGAAGAGAGTGGGCCAATAGAAACCTGATTGCAATACCTTATGAGCATTTCTATCTCCAGCATGGTGTCCTCCGTAGGCTTCGGAATGACACTTCTGCAAGATCTGTCCCTGTTCATGTTCAGGCACACAACGTCTAATAACACCATCGACTCCTTCCTTATAAAGGTGAGGATCATCCCAAAAGTAGTGTCTCAAATCAAAGAAGAATTTCTTCTTTTCCTGATAGGTGAAACTGGGTGGTATGTATTTGGCTACGATATAATTTGCATAATCGGCATACCACGGTGCACTATGTGAAGTGCGGATGACATTCAATTGCTCATCAGGAAAGCTGTCATCAATAGGTAGTGGGTCATCAAGGACATTCTCTAGCCTAGACAAGTTATCTGCTACAGGGTTATCAGCACCCTTTCGGTCAACGACGTGCAAATCAAATTCATGTAGCAGGAAAACCCATCTGATCAGCCTAGGCTTAGCGTCCTTCTTCTCCATCAGGTACTTAATAGCAGCATGATCAGAGTGAATAGTGACTTTGGAGTCAACTATATAAGATCTGAACTTTTCACATGTCAACACGACTGCTAAAAATTCCTTCTCCGTAGTGGCATAGTTTCTTTGGGCACTGTCTAGAGTTTTACTAGCGTAGTGAATAACATTCAACTTCTTGTCAACTCTCTGTCCTAGAACAGCACCAACAGCGTAATCACTAGCATCGCACATGATTTCAAAGGGCAAGTTCCAGTCAGGTGGTTGAACAATAGGTGCAGTTATCAAAGCCTTCTTAAGTATTTCGAAAGCTTCCTCACAATCCTCATCAAAAAAAAAGGAACATCCTTCTGCAAGAGGTTGGTAAGAGGCCTAGAAATCTTAGAGAAGTCTTTCATGAACCTTCTATAGAAACCAGCATGACCTAGGAAACTTCGTATACCTCTGATATCTGTGGGGCAAGGCATTTTCTCAATTGCATCAACCTTGGCTTTATCAACTTCAATGCCTCTCTCGGAAATTTAGTGTCCTAAGACGATACCTTCGTTAACCATAAAGTGGCACTTCTCCCAATTCAAGACGAGGTTGGTATATTCCCATCTCTGTAAGACTCGATCAAGGTTGCTGAGGCAATCGACAAAGGAAGACCCATAAACAGAGAAGTCATCCATGAAAACCTCGACAATCTTTTCACAAAAGTCAGAGAATATAGCCATCATACATCTTTGAAAGGTGGCAGGTGCATTGCATAAGCCAAAAGGCATACGTCTATAAGCAAAGGTACCGAAGGGGTAGGTGAAAGTGGTTTTCTCCTGATCATATTGTGCAACAGGTATTTGCGAGAAACCTGAATAACCGTCTAGAAAGCAGAAGCGTGTGTGTTTTGATAGCCTTTCTAGCATTTGGTCGATAAACGGCAAAGGATAATGATCTTTCCTGGTTGCCTTGTTCAGTTTCCGGAAGTCTATCACCATCCTATAGCCGGTAATAATCCTTTGTGGGATTAGTTCATCCTTATCATTAGGAACGATGGTGATACCTCCCTTCTTAGGTACGCAATGTACTGGACTTACCCAATCACTATGAGGAACGGGATAAATAATTCTTGCTTCCAGAAGCTTTAATATTTCTTTTCTAACGACCTCTTTCATCTTAGGATTTAATCTCCTTTGATGATCAGCAACTGGCTTGAAGTCAGGATCAGTTTTAATCTTGTGCTGACATAGAGTGGGACTAATACCCTTAAGATGATCAAGAGTATATCCTATAGCACCACGGTGCTTCCTCGGAGTTTTTAGTAACTTCTTCTCTTCGTGCTCTGAGAGGAGAGCACTAATAATAACAGGATATATCTCCTTCTCATCAAGATAGGCATACTTAAGAGTATCAGGCAACTGTTTAAGCTTGAACACAGGATCACCCTTTGGTGGGGGAGGATCCCCAAGCAGTTCAACAGGCAGATTATTCTTGAGAATAGGATATTGTTCTAAGACAATTTTATCTATATCATCTCTCTCCTCCATATGCATATCATTTTCATGCTCAAGCAGGTATTTCTCTAAAGGATCCGTAGGAGGTACGGCAATAGAGGCAAGAGCAATGGTTTCATCCCTACCAGACAACTCTTTTTCATGGGGTTGTCTTCCAAACTTAGAGAAGTTAAATTCATGAGACACACCCTCGAAACTAACTGTGACAGTCTGCTTAATGCAATCAATGTGAGCATTGACAGTGTTGACAAAGGGTCTACCAAATATGATGGGACAAAAGCTATCTTGTGCAGTACCAAGGACGAGGAAATCAGTAGGATACTTCGTCTTACCACATAGGACTTCTACGTCTCTCACAATTCCCAGAGGGCAGATAGTATCTCTATTAGCTAGCGTAATAGTGACATCAATGGGTTCTAACTCAGCAGATGCAATCTCATCTTTGATTTCATCATATAGAGAACGGGGTATTGCACTAACACTAGCTCCCATATCACATAAACCATGGTAACAGTGACCTCCTATCTTGACAGAAACAACGGGTAGGCCAACTACAGGTCCGTATTTGTCCTTCACGCGAGGTTTAGCAATTCTAGCGGAGTCCTCACAGAATTTGATAACATGCCCTTCTACCTCTTCGGCTAAGAGATCTTTGATAATAGCAATATTAGGTTCAACTCTAATCTCCTTAGAGGGTGCAATTGTTCTAATGTAACCCCTACGTATCAGAGTTGGAGCTTTAGAATGATCCTTTATCCTAGCAGGGTATGGTCGTTTCTTAGTGTAAGCACAAGGAACAATAGGATCACTAAAAGCAATGACTTTCTCCTCAACTAGATTGGTTTTGGCTATGTTGCTTTCTACAGGAGGATGATATTGAAACCACTTCTCTTTGGGAAGATCAACATGAGCAGCAAAAGATTCACATAGAGAAGCTACTATCTCACAGTCAAGTCCATATTTAGCGCTAAAATCTCTAAAACTGTTTGTCTCAACAAAAGATTTAACGCAATCAAACTGGAAATTCATACCTGACTCCTTACCTTCCTCCAGCTCCCAATCTTCAGAGTTGCGTTTGATTCTTTCCAATAAATCCCACTTGTGATCAATATCCTTCTTCATAAAAGAACCGGTACAAGAAGTGTCAAGCATGGTACGATCTTCATGAGAAAGCCGAGCATAAAAGTTTTGAGTGATGATTTCTCTCGAGAGCTAATTATTGGGGCATGAATATAGCATTGATTTAAGCCTCCCCCAAGCTTGATCTATGCTTTCCCTATCACGAGTCCAAAAGTTATAAATAAAGTTCCGATCACGATGTACTAAATGCATAGGATAGAACTTTTGATGAAATTCCAATTTCAACCGATTGTAGTCCCATGATCCAGTATCATCACATAGCCTATACCATGTCAATGCCTTATCCTTCAAAGATAAAGGAAAGACTTTCTTCTTTACCTCATCCTCGGGCAAACCTGCAAGCTTAAATAAACAACAAACTTCATCTACATAGATCAGATGCAAGTCTGGATGTGAAGATCCATCTCCTATGAAAGGATTAGCCAGCAGTTTCTCAAGCATACCCGAAGGAATTTCATAGAAGATATTTTCAATAGGTACCTCAGGTCGAGGAAAAACTCCTCATGCTTCCGTTCATGGTGAAGATACCCCGAACAAACTCCTCAAAGGAACAGTTTCCATAGTGACAAGTGACAATAAATTTCAGCACAGTATATAAATGTTTCCTTACCAATTTCCACTTACCAAAGGCGCTTCACTCCCCGGCAACGGCGCCAGAAAAGAGTCTTGATGACCCATAAGTATAGGGGGTCATTCGTAGTCCTTTCTATAAGTAAGAGTGTCGAACCCAACGAGGAGCAGAAGGCTCTGATAAACGGTTTTCAGCAAGGTAATAACTGCAAGCACTGAAATTAGTGGTAACAAGTGATCGTGTAGTGAGGTGAAACGTAGCAAGCGAAAAGTAACAAGTAACAAGTAGTAGCAATGGTGCAGCAAGTGGCCCAATCCCTTTTGTAGCAAGGGACAAGCCTGAACAAAGTCTTATAGGAGGAAAAGCGCTCCCGAGGACACACGGGAATTTCTGTCATGCTAGTTTCATCATGTTCATATGATTCGCGTTCGTTACTTTGATAGTTTGATATGTGGGTGGACCGGCGCTTGGGTACTGCCCTTACTTGGACAAGCATCCCACTTATGATTAACCGCTCTCGCAAGCATCCGCAACTACGAAAAAAGAATTAAGACAACGTCTAGCCATAGCATTAAACTAGTGGATCCAAATCAGCCCCTTACGAAGAAACACATAGACTGGGGTTTAAGCTTATGTCACTCCAGCAACCCATCACCTACTTACTACTCCCCAATGCCTTCCTCTAGGCCCAAGTATGGTGAAGTGCTATGTAGTCGACGTTCACATAACACCACTAGAGGAAAAGACAACATACAGCATATCAAAATACCGAACGGATATCAAATTCACATGACTATTATCAGCATGACTTATCCCATGTCCTCAGGAACAAAAGTAACTACTCACAAAGCATAATCATAATCATGCTCATAGGTGTAATGAATAGCATCAAGGATATGAACATAAACTCTTCCACCAAGTAATCCAACTAGCATCAACTACAAAGAGTAATCAACACTACTAGCAACCTTACAAGTACCAATCGGAGTCGTGAGACGGAGATTGGTTACAAGAGATGAACTAGGGATTGGAGAAGAGATGGTGATGATGAAGATGTTGATGAAGATGCCTCCCCTCCGAAGGGAGGAGTGTTGGTGATGACGATGGCGACGATTTCCCCCTCCGGGAGGGAAGTTTCCCCGGTAGGATCGTCCTGCCGGAGCTCTAGATTGGATCTGCTCAAGTTCTGCCTCGTGGCAGCGGCGAAACCACGAAAAAGCTCCCGATTGATTTTTTTCTAGAACGAAACCCTTCACATAGCAAAAGAGGGGGGCTAGTGGGCCATCAGGGAGCCCACAAGCTTGCCCTCCGCCACCAGGGGGTGGCGGTGGCAGGGCTTGTGGCGCCCTGGCAGCCCCCCTCTGGTGCTTCTTTCGCCCAGTATTTTTTATATAATCCCAAAAAATTCCACGTAACTTTTCAGGGCATTTGGAGATATGCAGAATAGTGGACTAAGATTTGCTTCTTTTCCAGTCCAGAATTCCTGCTGCCTGAATTCTCCCTCTTCAAATAAACCTTGCAAAACAAGAGAGAAAAGGCATAAGTATGGTACCACAAAGTAATATAACAGCCCATAAAGCAATAAATATCAACATACAAGCATGATGCAAAATGGACATATCAGGGATGCCCCCGTGCATCCCTTTCTCTATCAACAATCATCTGTTCGTCCATCTCCATGCTATATTTGTATCACTTCATATGTTTTGTGCTATACTTGGAGTGTCTCGTTCTTTACTTTTTAGTTTGTTTTAGTTTTGCTTGCAGTTCATAACAAGTCGGAACCTAGCCTACCTTGTTTGGGAGAGAAACACGCTCCATTCCACTCTAGAACACAACATAGGTTTTCATGCTTATCTTTTTGTGTGTTCTTTATCTTTACATAGCTGCTGTCATGCTTAGCTCTTAGTTTTCATGCTATATCTTTTTAAGAGCTTTTTTAAGGACGCTTTTGGAACTCTCTTGAGTTATCATGCTTATCTTGTTTAGAGAGTTGGCTCGTTGCACTGAGTTGTGTGTCTTGCATGAATAGGTAATTCAGGTTGTTATTTAAGTATCATAGTAACTTGCAATAGTTTTGAGGTATTGATTTGAGTAATTTTGGACTATTGGTGCCAAGAGCTTGAGCCTATTAGTGATAGGTGTCTTATTTTGGGAAATCCGTGTGTTTTTCAACAACTAAAAATTAATTGAGAACTCTAGCTACTAGATTAATCGCTAACCTCTGGAGGGGTTGGAATATATAGAGTACCCTCACGTTACCATGGGTCGAGGATGCGCAAGGATAACCAAACCGCCAAACACTCCTCCTCGGGATACTTGTCTCTTTTTGAATTTCCTAACTAGATAGAGAGTTACCGATAATAAGTGTATGAGTTCTTCGGACTAATGCGAGTATTTGATTGTTGGCACTTCCACCATCCATATTTTGCTAGCCTCTTCGGTACCGTTTATTGCCCTTTCTCATCTTGAGATTTGGTGCAAACTTCGCCGGTGCATCCAAACCCTTGGCATGATACTCTCTGTCATCATAAGCCTCATTATATCTTTCCTCAAAACAGCCACCATACCTACCTATTAAGGCATTTCCATAGCATTTCTGAAATACATTGCCATGCAATATCCACCATCTCATGACTTGATCTTCATGTCATACATGCTTTTACTTGATCAAGGAGCCCCATGCTAGTTGGGCCTTGCCCTCATTATTGCTACATGACGCGCTAGTTTCATTGCATATCCTACTACACTAGTAGAGGCATACATTTGCATACATCATGATAGTTTTCACTTGTATTTATGTTGAGTACTTCTTATAAAGTGTGATGATCTTATTTTTATTCTTGTAAAACATAGGGTGGTGCCCTTAAGTGAGGAAAAGATCCCAAAGAGGACAAATTAAAAGATCCCAAAAAGGACAAATGAGAGATAAATAGAAAGAGCCAAAGAGGCCACAAAAAAGAGAGAAAAAAAGAAATAAAAAGAGAGAAGGGGGCAACACTACTATTCCTTTTGAAAGATCCACACTCGTACTCCATTGATATATTTGTACTCCATAGAGATTATCATTCATACATAACTATGTGGGGACCCTTACACTATAGAACTTGGCTTGTATATTCCAATGATGAGCCTCCTCAAATGAGCTCTAGGTCTTCATGAGAAAGCGAGTTGGATGCACCCCCACTAGTTCCATTTGAGAGCTTACCTTAGCTCATATGTGCATCCGTTGCATGGCAATCCCTACTCCTCACATCATATCTATCATTTGGCTTTCTCTCGCCTATGATTGTCCTCATTGATGTGAGCCTTTCACACCTTTTTGTCTTCTTTCCCCATTATTATTCTATTTTCCATCCTAACTGCCAACATATCTTGTTTGCGCTCATCCATTGCATGAGTGCTCAAAATCAAAAGCATTTTGACTTGTGCCTGACTAGTGCTCTGGGGATGAGTCAAAATAAGATTCCGAAGGAGACCAAGTGTGAAGTTTAGTAGATTGAGTTCTCAATTAACAAATATATTTTATCTTTAAACCCATCTCCACTTCTTGCATGCAAACACCATTTGAGACATTCGAGTCACGGATAGTGAGAGCTCTCGCACCTTTATGATCTTACTTTGCTAAACTCGATACTAAATATAGACTCTTGCCTGTTATTGTCTTCACTTGAATTGCATATCTTACTTGCTTTACTTTGAAGTTCTTATATGTGTGTTAGCATGTCACCACAGAAATTATTGTGTTATCATTTACCTACTCGAGGACGAGCAGGAATTAAGCTTGGAGATGTTGATATGTCCCAAACGTATCTGTAATTTCTACTTGTTCCATGATCTTTTGGGTGACATTGTTATATGTTTTGCTACACTTTTATATCTTTTTACACATATTTGGACTAACCTACTAACTCAGTGCACCCAGTGTCAGTTTCTGTCTATTGATGTCTTTTTTGCAGGGGCTTTTACCTAATTTTCCGGAACCCCAAAAATCCCGAGAAAAATATATAAAAATCAGCGTAACGGAAGCTTCCACATCACCCAAGATGGGCTATAGGGGGCCAGGGGGCACCCAGGCGACCACCCGGCACGGCCTGGCCCCTGGCTGCGCCCACAGGCCGTCTGGGTGAGCCCCACCTCTTCTGACGCCCTCCTTTGGCCTATATTTACTCCTCCACAAGGAAACCCTTCCATCACATCCAGAATCGCGAATCTCTCCATCGTTCCGCCGCCGCAGCGCTTCCGAGATCGGGAGCGTCAGGAGACCTCTTCCCGGCACCCTACCGGAGGGAGGATTGACCTCCGGGAGCTTCTCCACCGCCATGGATGCTTCCCGGACGTGTCGTGAATAGTCCTCCTTGGACCATGAGTCCGTGACCAGTAGTTGTGTGATGTCTTCACTCCAATCTTGTGCTTCAACGATTAGCCCTTGTGAGCTTCCCTACATGATCAAGGCATCTATGTAATTTTCCTGCTATTGCTATGCTCGGTTTGCTGGGATCCAATGGATTATGAGATTATATTCACATTGTGATGATTTATATATTTGATTATCCTTTTATATTATGTTCCTTAGTGATTCATGCATGTTCTTTGTTGCTTTGTATTGCTTTGCCCGAGTAGTAGATTGTAACTCCAAGAGGGAGTATTTTGCATGATTGTGGGTTCATGCCCCCCTATGTCTAGCTTGAGTGACAGAAACATGAGACTAGGGGATGTGTTGTTGCCACCAGCGAGAAAACAACGGTGCTTGTGACCACGGTTGCAAGGAATGTTTACCTTACGCATAGTTCGTTAATGCAGTTGTCCATTGCTTTGAGTTTACACTTTGGGTGGGGCTCGCAACTTAACACCAGCGAGATGTTCTGGATAGATATCTCAAGGTGGATGATTAGTAAGTAGATGTTGATGAATAAACAGTCTACTTGTCTTGGCGTACTGCCCATTACTATTGAGCGTCTAACTTTCAAGTAGCATAATTAGCATTGCGGTGCGTTTATAATTCTGTCAGTTGCCCAGTTGTAATTTTTTTACCCAAGCATAGTTGTTTATCGTCTTTTGGGAGAGAGACATCACTAGTGGACATCATGTGACTCTGGTCCATATCACCACCACTGCTTACACCTCCACCATTTACTGCTTTCATTTACTTTTTCGTCGCAATCACTATCACTATTCCCACTTGTGTTTTGATCCTTTGCAAACTACAAGGCCGGAGAGATTGACAACCTCTCTGTACTCGTTGGGAGCAAAGTTATTTGTGTGTGTGTAGGTCCACGTCTTCTGCTTGCGCCAGGGCAGGGGACACCTACTTGTTGATCCTAGGAGTCCTCCTGGTTCAATAAACCTTACAGTCTCCGTGTAAGGAAAAACTTGTTGCTGACTACATCTCCACCTTGCACTTGGGGTAACCAACGAGGAGAGAGAAGTATATTCATCATCTCGTCATCACTGGCCCATATGGGTACTTTGTCGTCTGCTGCCCCGTGAAGCAGACGGCAAAGGGTTCAACAAAGTAGACGGCAAAGAGCCTAAAGAAGGCAGGCAACAAAGAGTTGTGCAAACTGGGCAGCAGGCGGCTGGCCCATATGGGTACTTCATCGTCTGCTGCCCCATAAAGCAGATGACAAAGGGTTCAACAAAGCAGACGGCAAAGATCTTGAAGAAGGCAGACGGCAAAGAGCTCCGTTATCCACCTAACGGAGTAGCTGCATGTCGGTTGTCTTCTAAAAACATATTTGTCGTCTGCTTGCACCTCTGACTGACGGCAAACCCGTTTGTCATCCACTTTGTCTGGGCAGACGGCAAAGAAGGACATTTACGGACGACAGTAGTCGTAGATGTTTTGCCGACAGGAGCCTGACGACAAAGGCCTTTGCCGACAGTAGAACACCCCTTTGTCATCTGCTTTGGCAGATGGCAAAGAAGTTGATTCTTGTAGTGAAATGTGTGTCTCGTTGGGAACACAGTGGGTTGGCTCGCATCGATACGAAGCTTAAAGCAGTCTTCGGCCTGTCTCACTAGGAACTGTCAAATCGGCAGTTTCTAACCAGTTAGGCTGAGAGAGGTGCAAGCTTGCACGTGTGGGGGTAGGGAGAAAGCGAGTGGGGATAGTGGGAGAAGGAAATCAGGCACGGCACCAAATCTAGGCTCACCCCCACCCCTAACCCATTTACTCGGTCACCGCGCCCTCTAGGACAACCTCTTCCTCTAGCCGCACCACCACCTGTGGTTGCGACTCAGGTATGTGTAAACGGCGGCGATGGCAGATCCGGGAGTAGGAGTTGTTACTTCTCTTCCTTTTGGTCATTGTCTAATCATGGTTGATTCAGCCATGCCCCCCCCCTCGTCGCCCTCGTCTCCAATGCCGGTAAGCAACACCCCCTCTCCCCAATGTTAGGTTTCATTGTTAGGCCATTAGGCAAGGTGTATGATCGATTTCCCCATTACTCAACGCGCCCCCGATGTGGACTAGGTTATGGATGCACGGATGCGACTAGTAGTTTAGGAAGCAACGCTGATATCTATGATTCGGGCATGGGTATAGTAATGCACAAGAGAGTTGTTCGTCATGGTGAGAGATATGTCATCACATATGCTCCAGTGCTTATGCGGGAGAGGATCTCCAATCTGAATTACATGCACAACTGCAATGACACATAGGCTCCCTGGATGCTTAGAATGAAAAGAGCACCATTTGCCAGACTTGTTCAGATCTTTAGGACCAGAGGGTTGATACAAGATAGCATCCACACCAGTGTGGAAGAGCAAGTGGCCATGTTCCTTCATGTTGGTGTCCATGACCAGAGATTCAGGGCTATCCACAACACGTTCACGAGATCAATGGAGACCATCTCAAGATACCTCAAGCAAGTGTTGTATGCTGTTGGGGAGCTGAGAGGAGAAATTATCAAGTCACCAGCTCGTCGGACTCCTAGCAAGATCCGCACTAGCCCAAGATGGTATCCATACTTCAAGGTTAGCAATGCAGTATGTAGTTCATTGCTTCATATGCTAGAATTATTCAAGGTGAGCGCTAACACAATCTTCTATTTCCATTTCAGGATTGCATTTAGGCAATAGATGGTACTCATGTCACTACTAGAGCGCCGAGGTCACAATCTGCAACATTTAGGGGGGAGGAAGCACTACACAAGCCAGAATGTCCTTGTTGTTGTTGTCTTCGATATGAAGTTCATATATGTGCTGGTAGGATGGGAAGGGTCAGCACATGGTGCTAATATACTTACTACAGCATGAGTTGTCCTGATGGCTTCAACATCCCTAATGGCAAGTTCTACCTAGGAGATGTTGGCTATGCATGCAAACTAGGTGTTCTTCCACCCTTCAGAAAGACCATGTACTATCTTAACGAGTTCTCTGGTAGGAACTACCCTAGGACTTCACAAGAGTTTTTCAATCTCAGAAACTCCAGCCTTAGAGTAACCATTGGGAGGGCATTTGGAGCTCTGAAGAACAGGTTCAAGATGCTGGATCAAATGCCATTACACCCTTACTCCATTCAAGTTAAGCTTGTTCTTGCATGTTGCATTCTGCATAACTGGATCCTGCAGTGGGGTTGTGATGAACTTGTGCCTGAGGAGAAAGATGTGACGCCTGACGATCTTGACCTCGGTAGCCATTGTGTGGATGCATTTGACAACGAAGCTTCAAAGAACAAAAGGCTGGAATGGGCACAGGAAATGTGGGATAACAGAGGCCACACAAGAATCTAAAGAAGAAGAAGAAAAGCAAGAGCAGCAGTAAAGGAGGAGGTAACAACAGCAGTAGAGGAAGAGAAAGAGGAAGAAGAAGTAGTAGAGGAAGAGGAACAGCAGCAGCAGCAAAAGATATAAGAGGAAGAGGATGGATGATAGACTTTCTCATTTAGTCAATCGGCTCTTAATAATGTGCACTGCTATTTGATAGTAGCTAGGATGAACCACAGTTTGTTTCGTAGCTAGGAGTATTATTCTTAAGATCATGTGTGGTAAGGTCATCACGAGTGCGATCTCACGAGAGCAACTAATGCGGGCAAATAGCTCCTGTGCAACATCGTTGAGGTGAATTGGATGGACAACGACATTGTTGGCTGAAATGGCTCACGTGCGACGTTTTCACGAGTGGCAATAGATCAGACAGGAATAACTGATAAAACGGTTGTCTGGCTATTAACGGACGACGAGATTAGGTTAGGACAACCCGTTAGGACAGGGGTTATGTGCTCCGCGAGGTGGGACCTACTTTAGTTGCTACGCCCACGAGTTGACCCCTTCCGCTTGACTCTCCCCTTCTCGATGGCTCCCGTCGCCCTGTGCCTCTTCTTCAGCGGCGGCAGCGATTTTCTTCTGGGGGCAGTGGATAGCCTTTCTCGGCGGCGGAGGAGCTTCCTCTGGTGAGTAATTTCGCAACCTAGCCCCATTCCCCACAATTTTGCAAGGATTTGTGGCCTCACGCTCTGTTTCCCCTGCCGATTTGGAATGCAGAGATGGAGGGAGGAGATAATACTTCTAATCGGTAATGCACCGTTCTTTAGCTATTCTTGAACTCGATTTGTGCGTCGTCCCCTGCAGTACCTCACTCCACTACCGCTTCCCCCTTCCCGCCATTGACAAACAGGGGCAGGGGAGATTATGCGCCTACCTTCGCAATTACATTCGAATTATTTCCTTATAAAGCCAAGCTAGTTGATGGTAGTGTCCAAGACATTCAGAGAGATACATTTGTTCGGTGGGATGTCGATTGTAGGGATATTGATCCACGGGATTTGCAGAGCATGGAAGAGAAGGCCATGAATAATTTGTTGGAGAGAATTGGGAAGAGTATTGTTTGGGTCCATATCAAGAGGTATCACTGCTACGGTTCGACAATTGGAAGGGTTGTTATGTGAGAATCGAGGATGGGCAAGATATGGTAACTGAAATTGATCGACAAGAAGGTTGGACAAGCAAAGCCGCAACTTTTTATGCAGAGTTAATTGATCTAAAATGTGATTCCAAAGTTGGTTATGTGCAATCAAAAATGGCTTCACAGATGGCAGATGCTGAGTGGGTTGCAGAAAAGTAGACGTTGTTGCCGATGATTTCTGAACTGACAGTAATAGGTGAAGAAAGAAGGGCTGATGCTGATGAAGAAGAGGGCCACAATGGTGTTGGAAGAGTTGTTTCTATTGATTGGAATGATGTAGATTTAGAGGAACGTATAGATTTGGTCATTGCACCTATAGCTGACATTAAGATGGCCAAATTATTTGGCATTCCAGTTGATGACAGAGATAAGGAGAAAGATGACACTAGTGTGCCTACTCGTGCTAACCGAAATTCAAACCCTCAAGATGATGCTGATATCCTCAAGCATATGATGGAAATGGGTGCAGATGATGTGGATGATGCAGATGACAATGAGCTGGTAAATTTGTATGATAAAGAGAACCCTGTTATTGAAGTGGGGAAGTTGTGGCCAAACATGGATGAGTTTAGGATGTGTTTCAAGACCTATGCAGTGAATCATGAGTTTGAGGCCAAGACTTTGTGGACTGATCGAAATAAATTTTATGCTAGGTGCCAAGGTTATTGTGGAGGTGTCAATCCTTGTAAGTGGTACATATCTGCTAGACGATAATGTTGGGGAACGTCGCATGGGAAACAAAAAATTTCCTACGCGCACGAAGACCTATCATGGTGATGTCCATCTACGAGAGGGGATGAGTGATCTACGTACCCTTGTAGATCGTACAGCAGAAGCGTTTAGAGAACGCGGTTGATGTAGTGGAACGTCCTCACGTCCCTCGATCCGCCCCGCGAACAATCCCGCGATCAGTCCCACGATCTAGTACCGAACGGACGGCACCTCCGCGTTCAGCACACGTACAACTCGACGATGATCTCGGCCTTCTTGATCCAGCAAGAGAGACGGAGAGGTAGAAGAGTTCTCCGGCAGCGTGACGGCGCTCCGGAGGTTGGTGATGATCTTGTCTCAGCAGGGCTCCGCCCGAGCTCCGCAGAAACGCGATCTAGAGGAAAAACCGTGGAGGTATGTGGTCGGGCTGCCGTGGAAAAGTCGTCTCAAATCAGCCCTAAAACCTCCGTATATATAAGTGGGAGGGAGGGGGCCTTGCCTTGGGGTCCAAGGACCCTCAAGGGGGTCGGCCGAGCCAAGGGGGAGGACTCTCCCCCCCCCCCCCCAAATCGAGTTGGACTAGGTTTGGTGGGAGGGAGTCCCCCTCCCTTCCCACCTCCTCCTTTTTTTTCCTTTTTCCTTTGATTTCTTATCCTTGGCGCATAGGGCCCTTTTGGGCTGTCCCACCAGCCCACTAAGGGCTGGTGCGCCACCCTTATGGCCTATGGGCTTCCCCGGGGTGGGTTGCCCCCCCCCCTCCCCCGGTGAACTCCCGGAACCCATTCGTCATTTCCGGTACATTCCCGGTAACTCCGAAAACCTTCCGGTAATCAAATGAGGTCATCCTATATATCAATCTTCGTTTCCGGACCATTCCGGAAACCCTCGTGACGTCCGTGATCTCATCCGGGACTCCGAACAACATTCGGTAACCAACCATATAACTCAAATACGCATAAAACAACGTCGAACCTTAAGTGTGCAGACCCTGCGGGTTCGAGAACTATGTAGACATGACCCGAGAGACTCCTCGGTCAATATCCAATAGCGGGACCTCGATGCCCATATTGGATCCTACATATTCTACGAAGATCTTATCGTTTGAACCTCAGTGCCAAGGATTCGTATAATCCCGTATGTCATTCCCTTTGTCCTTCGGTATGTTTCTTGCCCGAGATTCGATCGTCAGTATCCGCATACCTATTTCAATCTCGTTTACCGGCAAGTCTCTTTACTCGTTCCGTAATACAAGATCCCGCAACTTACACTAAGTTACATTGCTTGCAAGGCTTGTGTGTGATGTTGTATTACCGAGTGGGCCCCGAGATACCTCTCCGTCACACGGAGTGACAAATCCCAGTCTTGATCCATACTAACTCAACTAACACCTTCGGAGATACCTGTAGAGCATCTTTATAGTCACCCAGTTACGTTGCGACGTTTGATACACACAAAGCATTCCTCCGGTGTCAGTGAGTTATATGATCTCATGGTCATAGGAATAAATACTTGACACGCAGAAAACAGTAGCAACAAAATGACACGATCAACATGCTACGTCTATTAGTTTGGGTCTAGTCCATCACGTGATTCTCCCAATGACGTGATCCAGTTATCAAGCAACAACATCTTGTTCATAATCAGAAGACACTGACTATCATTGATCAACTGGCTAGCCAACTAGAGGCATGCTAGGGACGGTGTTTTGTCTATGTATCCACACATGTAAATGAGTCTTCATTCAATACAATTATAGCATGGATAATAAACTATTATCTTGATACAGGAATTATAATAATAACTATATATTTATTATTGTCTCTAGGGCATAATTCCAACAGTCTCCCACTTGCACTAGAGTCAATAATCTAGCCCTCACATCACCATGTGAATTACATTGTAACAAATCTAACACCCATACAGTTCTGGTGTCGATCATGTTTTGGCCGTGGAAGAGGTTTAGTCAGCGGGTCTGCTACATTCAGATCCGTGTGCACTTTGCATATATTTACGTCCTCTTCCTCGACGTAGTCGCGGATGAGGTTGAAGCGTCGTTTGATGTGTCTGGTCTTCTTGTGAAAACGCGGTTCCTTTGCTAAGGCAATGGCACCTGTGTTGTCACAGAACAAGGTTATTGGATCCAGTGCACTTGGCACCACTCCAAGATCCGTCATGAACTGCTTCATCCAGACACCCTCCTTAGCCGCCTCCGAGGCAGCCATGTACTCCGCCTCACATGTAGAATCTGCTACGACGCTTTGCTTGGAACTGCACCAGCTTACTGCACCCCCATTAAGAATAAATATGTATCCGGTTTGCGACTTAGAGTCGTCCGGATCTGTGTCAAAGCTTGCATCGACGTAACCCTTTACGGCGAGCTCTTCGTCACCTCCATACACGAGAAACATCTCCTTAGTCCTTTTCAGGTACTTCAGGATATTCTTGACCGCTGTCCAGTGATCCACTCCTGGATTACTCTGGAACCTACCTGCCATACTTATGGCCAGGCTAACATCCGGTCTAGTGCACAGCATTGCATACATGATAGAACCTATGGCTAAAGCATAGGGGACGGAGCGCATATGCTCTCTATCTTCATCAGTTGCTGGGCACTGAGTCTTACTCAATCTCGTACCTTGTAAAACTGGCAAGAACCCTTTCTTGGACTGTTCCATTTTGAACCTCTTCAAAACTTTATCAAGGTATGTGCTTTGTGAAAGTCCTATCAGGTGTTTTGATCTATCCCTATAGATCTTAATGCCAAGAATGTAAGCAGCTTCTCCTAGGTCCTTCATAGAGAAACTTTTATTCAAGTAACATTTTATGCTCTCCAAAATTTCTACGTTGTTTCCAATCAGTAATATGTCATCCACATATAATATTAGAAACGCCACAGAGCTCCCACTCACTTTCTTGTAAATACAAGATTCTCCAACCACTTGTATAAACCCAAATGCTTTGATCACCTCATCAAAGCGTTTGTTCCAACTCCGAGATGCTTGCACCAGTCCATAAATGGATCGCTGGAGCTTGCACACCTTGTCAGCATTTTTAGGATCGACAAAACCTTCGGGTTGCATCATATACAACTCTTCCTTAAGGAAACCGTTAAGGAACGCCGTTTTGACATCCATCTGCCAGATTTCATAATCGAAAAATGCAGCTATTGCTAACATGATTCTGACGGACTTAAGCATCGCTATGGGTGAGAAAGTCTCATCGTAGTCAACTCCTGGAACTTGTGAAAAACCCTTTGCCACAAGTCGAGCTTTATAAACGGTCACATTACCGTCAGCGTCCGTCTTCTTCTTAAAGATCCATTTGTTCTGAATAGCCTTGCGGCCCTCAGGTAGTATCTCCAAAGTCCACACTTTGTTCTCATACATGGATCCTATCTCGGATTTCATGGCTTCTAGCCATTTGTTGGAATCTGGGCCCACCATTGCTTCTTCATAATTTGCAGGTTCATTGTTGTCTAACAACATGATTGATAAGACGGGATTACCGTACCACTCTGGAGCAGCGCGTGATCTCGTCGACCTGCGTGGTTCAACAGAAACTTGAACTGGAGTTTCATGATCATCATCATTAACTTCCTCCTCAACTGGCGTCGCAACGACAGAGGTTTCCCCTTGCCCTGCGCCACCATCCAGAGGGATGAGAGGTTCGACAACCTCGTCAAGTTCTATCTTCCTCCCACTCAATTCTCTCGAGAGAAACTCCTTCTCGAGAAAAGCTCTGTTTTTAGCAACAAACACTTTGCCCTCGGATTTGAGATAGAAGGTGTACCCAACTGTCTCTTTTGGGTAACCTATGAAGACGCACCTTTCCGCTTTGGGTTCCAGCTTTTCAGGATGAAGCTTTTTGACATAAGCATCACATCCCCAAACTTTAAGAAACGACAACTTTGGCCTTTTGCCATACCACAGTTCGTATGGTGTCGTCTCAACGGATTTTGATGGTGCCCTATTTAAAGTGAATGCAGCTGTTTCTAATGCATAACCCCAAAATGATAACGGCAAATCAGTAAGAGACATCATAGATCGCACCATCTCTAACAAAGTACGATTACGACGTTCGGACACACCATTACGCTGTGGTGTTCCAGGCGGTGTTAACTGCGAAACAATTCCACATTGTCTTAAGTGAGCACCAAACTCGAAACTCAGATATTCACCCCCACGATCAGACCGTAGGAACTTGATCTTCTTGTTACGATGATTTTCCACTTCACTCTGAAATTGCTTGAACTTTTCAAATGTTTCAGACTTGTGCTTCATCAAGTAGACATAACCATATCTACTTAAATCGTCAGTGAAGGTGAGAAAATAACGATATCCGCCGCGTGACTCTACGCTCATCGGACCACACACATCGGTATGTACGATTTCCAACAAGTCACTTGCACGCTCCATTGTTCCGGAGAACGGAGTTTTAGTCATCTTGCCCATGAGGCATGGTTCGCACGTGTCAAGTGAATCAAAGTCAAGTGACTCCAAAAGTCCATCAGCATGGAGTTTCTTCATGCGCTTTATACCAATATGACCCAAGCGGCAGTGCCACAAAAATATGGCGCTATCATTGTTTACTCTAACTCTTTTGGTCTCAATGTTATGTATATGCGTATCGCTATCAAGATTCAATATGAACAATCCTCTCACATTCGGTGCATGACCATAAAAGATGTTACTCATAGAAATAGAACAACCGTTATTCTCAGACTTAAAAGAGTAACCGTCTCGCAATAAACAAGATCCAGATATAATGTTCATGCTCAACGCAGGCACTAAATAACAATGATTTAAGTTCATCACTAATCCCGATGGTAGCTGAAGTGACACTGTGCCGACGGCGATTGCATCAACCTTGGAACCATTTCCTACGCGCATCGTCACTTCGTCTTTCACCAACCTTCGTCTATTCCTCAGTTCCTGCTTCGATTTGCAAATGTGAGCAACAGAACCGGTATCGAATACCCATGCACTACTACGAGAACCGGTTAAGTACACATCAATAACATGTATATCAAATATACCTGATTTTTCTTTGCACGCCTTCTTATCTGCCAGATACTTGGGGCAATTGCGCTTCCAGTGACCCATACCCTTGCAATAGAAGCACTCTGTTTCAGGCTTAGGTCCAGCCTTGGGTTTCTTCGGCGGATTGGCAACAGGCTTGCCGCTCTTCTTCGAATTGCCCTTCTTGCCTTTTCCGTTTCTCTTGAAACTAGTGGTCTTGCTCACCATCAACACTTGATGCTCTTTACGGAGTTCAGACTCTGCGACTTTCAGCATCGCAAACAACTCGCCGGGAGACTTGTTCATCCCTTGCATGTTGTAGTTCAACACAAAGCCTTTATAGCTTGGCGGCAGCGATTGAAGGATTCTGTCAGTGATAGCTTCTTGCGGGAGTTCAATCCCCAGTTCAGCTAGACGGTTTGAGTACCCAGACATTTTGAGCACATGTTCACTGACAGACGAGTTTTCCTCCATCTTGCAAGCATAGAATTTATCGGAGGTCTCATACCTCTCGATCCGGGCGTTCTTCTGAAAGATAAACTCCAACTCCTGGAATATCTCAAATGCTCCATGACGCTCAAAGCGACGTTGAAGTCCCGGTTCTAAGCCATACAAGACTGCACATTGAACTATTGAGTAGTCCTCCTTACGTGCTAACCAAGCGTTCTTAACATCCTGATTAGCCATAGCGGGTGGTTCATCTCCTAGTGCAGCATTAAGGACATAATCCTTCTTCCCAGCTTGTAAGATTAGCTTAAGATTACGAGCCCAGTCTACAAAGTTGCTTCCATCATCTTTCAACTTAGCTTTCTCTAGGAACGTATTAAAATTAAGGATGACTGTCGCGTGAGCCATGATCTACAACACAAATATATTCAAAGTGGACTTAGACTATGTTCAAGATAATTAGAGTTCAACTTAATCAAATTATATGCTAAACTCCCACTCAAAAAGTACATCTCTCTAGTCATTTGAGTGGTTCATGATCCACTTACACTATCCCAAGTCCGATCATCACGTGAGTTGGGTATAGTTTGAGTGGTAAGCATCCCTATGCTAATCATATCAACTATATGATTCACGATCGACCTTTCGGTCTCATGTGTTCCGAGGCGATGTCTGCACATGCTAGGCTCGTCAAGCTTAACCCGAGTGTTCCGCGTGCGCAACTGTTTTGCACCCGTTGTATGTGAACGTTGAGTCTATCACACCCGATCATCACGTGGTGTCTCGAAACGATGAACTGTAGCAACGGTGCACAGTCGGGGAGAACACAATTTCGTCTTGAAATTTTAGTGAGAGATCACCTCATAATGCTACCGTCGTTCTAAGCAAAATAAGGTGCATGAAAGGATTAACATCACATGCAATTCATAAGTGACATGATATGGCCATCATCACGTGCTTCTTGATCTCCATCACCAAAGCACCGGCACGATCTTCTTGTCACCGGCGCCACACCATGATCATCCATCAACGTGTTGCCATCGGGGTTGTCGTGCTACTTACGCTATTACTACTAAAGCTACATCCTAGCAAAATAGTAAACGCATCTGCAAGCACAAACGTTAGTATAAAGACAACCCTATGGCTCCTGCCGGTTGCCGTACCATCGACATGCAAGTCGATATTTCTATTACAACATGATCATCTCATACATCCAATATATCACATCACATCGTTGGCCATATCACATCACAATCATACCCTGCAAAAACAAGTTAGACGTCCTCTAATTTTGTTGTTGCATGTTTTACGTGGTGACCAAGGGTATCTAGTAGGATCGCATCTTACTTACGCAAACACCACAACGGAGATATATGAGTTGCTATTTAACCTCATCCAAGGACCTCCTCGGTCAAATCTGATTCAACTAAAGTTGGAGAAACCGTCACTTGCCAGTCATCTTTGAGCAAAGGGGGTTACTCATAACGATGAAACCAGTCTCTCGTAAGCGTACGAGTAATGTCGGTCCAAGCCGCTTCAATCCAACAATACCGCGGAATCAAGAAAAGACTAAGGAGGGCAGCAAAGCGCACATCACCGCCCACAAAACCTTTTGTGTTCTACTCGAGAAGACATCTACGCATGAACCTAGCTCATGATGCCACTGTTGAGGAACGTCGCATGGGAAACAAAAAATTTCCTACGCGCACGAAGACCTATCATGGTGATGTCCATCTACGAGAGGGGATGAGTGATCTACATATCCTTGTAGATCGTACAGCAGAAGCGTTTAGAGAACGCGGTTGATGTAGTGGAACGTCCTCACGTCCCTCGATCCGCCCCGCGAACAATCCCGCGATCAGTCCCACGATCTAGTACCGAACGGACGGCACCTCCGCGTTCAGCACACGTACAGCTCGACGATGATCTCAGCCTTCTTGATCCAGCAAGAGAGACGGAGAGGTAGAAGAGTTCTCCGGCAGCGTGACGGCGCTCCGGAGGTTGGTGATGATCTTGTCTCAGCAGGGCTCCGCCCGAGCTCCGCAGAAACGCGATCTAGAGGAAAAACCGTGGAGGTATGTGGTCGGGCTGCCGTGGAAAAGTCGTCTCAAATCAGCCCTAAAACCTCCGTATATATAGGTGGGAGGGAGGGGGCCTTGCCTTGGGGTCCAAGGACCCTCAAGGGGGTCGGCCGAGCCAAGGGGGAGGACTCTCCCCCACCCCCAAACCGAGTTGGACTAGGTTTGGTGGGAGGGAGTCCCCCTCCCTTCCCACCTCCTCCTTTTTTTCCTTTTTCCTTTGATTTCTTATCCTTGGCGCATAGGTCCCTTTTGGGCTGTCCCACCAGCCCACTAAGGGCTGGTGCGCCACCCTTATGGCCTATGGGCTTCCACGGGGTGGGTTGCCCCCCCCCCCCCCCCGGTGAACTCCCGGAACCCATTCGTCATTTCCGGTACATTCCCGGTAACTCCGAAAACCTTCCGGTAATCAAATGAGGTCATCCTATATATCAATCTTCGTTTCCGGACCATTCCGGAAACCCTCGTGACGTCCGTGATCTCATCCGGGACTCCGAACAACATTCGGTAACCAACCATATAACTCAAATACGCATAAAACAACGTCGAACCTTAAGTGTGCAGACCCTGCGGGTTCGAGAACTATGTAGACATGACCCGAGAGACTCCTCGGTCAATATCCAATAGCGGGACCTCGATGCCCATATTGGATCCTACATATTCTACGAAGATCTTATCGTTTGAACCTCAGTGCCAAGGATTCGTATAATCCCGTATGTCATTCCCTTTGTCCTTCGGTATGTTTCTTGCCCGAGATTCGATCGTCGGTATCCGCATACCTATTTCAATATCGTTTACCGGCAAGTCTCTTTACTCGTTCCGTAATACAAGATCCCGCAACTTACACTAAGTTGCATTGCTTGCAAGGCTTGTGTGTGATGTTGTATTACCGAGTGGGCCCCGAGATACCTCTCCGTCACACGGAGTGACAAATCCAAGTATTGATCCATACTAACTCAACTAACACCTTCGGAGATACCTGTAGAGCATCTTTATAGTCACCCAGTTACGTTGCGACGTTTGATACACACAAAGCATTCCTCCGGTGTCAGTGAGTTATATGATCTCATGGTCATAGGAATAAATACTTGACACGCAGAAAATAGTAGCAACAAAATGACACGATCAACATGCTACGTCTATTAGTTTGGGTCTAGTCCATCACGTGATTCTCCCAATGACGTGATCCAGTTATCAAGCAACAACATCTTGTTCATAATCAGAAGACACTGACTATCATTGATCAACTGGCTAGCCAACTAGAGGCATGCTAGGGACGGTGTTTTGTCTATGTATCCACACATGTAAATGAGTCTTCATTCAATACAATTATAGCATGGATAATAAACTATTATCTTGATACAGGAATTATAATAATAACTATATAATTATTATTGCCTCTAGGGCATAATTCCAACAGATAATCTAATGGAAGTACAATCAAGGTAAAACAAATCCCAAATCAGCGTACTTGTATTACCAATTCACACACAGTTTCAAGGATGACATCACAGTTTTGGATTACAGGAAAATATTACTCCTATTTTAGCCAAGATACCAAACACTACAGCAAAGAGACTTAAAGTTGACTTGGAAAAGCAATACCCTATTGTGCTGAAATATACCATAGTGTAGAAGGCAAAACAAAGTGCAATGAAAGCATTATACAGTGATTGGGCAAATACATTTAGGACGTTGTATAACTTTAAAGCAGAGGTGGAGAAGAGGTCACGTGGAAGTGTGGTGGAGATAGATACTGAGGTAAAATAGGATGGCAAGGTTTATTTCAGCAAGTTTTTTATGTGTCTAAAGCCTTAAATCGATGGATTTAAAGCGGGGTGTCGTCCATATTCGAGCATAGACTCATCTTTTTTACTGCAAAGTGGAATGGTTAGTTGGCAGCATGCAATGCTCTAGATGGACACAACTGGATGTTTCCTGTTGCCATTAGAATGTTCCAATCAGAGACAGAGGCATCGTGGACATGGTTCATGATGCAACTGAAAAGATGCATAGGGCCAGTATCACCTTTGGCCATCCACACATATGCATGCAAAGGGCTAGAAAATGTAGTCAAGATTGTTTTCCCCCATGCTGAGCAGAGGGAGTGCTTTGGCCATATGTGGATGAATTTGATTAAAAAAATCAGAGGGGAAGAATTTGGGCGCATGTGGCCAGCCGCAAGATCCTACACCACATAGACCTATTTCCTATCACCTTGGTAAGATAATGGCAGCATGTGGTGAGAATGATTTTTCTACATGGTTGAACACATATCATTCTCTTTTATGGTATAGGTTAGGTTTTAATACTACCATCAAGTGTGATCATATCAACAATAACTTGGCAGTAAGTTTCAACAACAAGGTGAAGGAGTTGAAAGATTTGCCTGTGCATGACATGGTGGGCCAAATCAGGATCATGATCATGCGTATGTGGGACTTGAGAAGAAGAATTGGTGAGATTTTACAAGGGGGTAAGCTACCAGCAGTGGTACAACAGGTGGTCAACAGGAGTCGAAAGCTTTCACATCTAGCTGTTGAGAAATCTTCATTGTGGGGTGTTGAAGTTAGAGATACAAAGAATAGCAAGAGGCATGTTGTCAACACTGATTTGCATGAATGCACTTGCCAAGAGTGGCAACACACTGGGAAACCATGTGAGCACGCCATACTCTTTTTAGCATCTAGACCCAAGTTAAATATGCACCCATACTTGCATGATTGTAACTCAGTACAGAGATTCAGGGATGCATATGCTACTCCAATTCCAGCACTGACAGACCAATCACAATGGCCTGAGGTGGCTTTATATTTTTCATGTGTCCACCCATCACTAGAAGAAAGGTTGGAAGGCCCAAACAGAACAGATTCAAAGCATGGTTTGAGAGAGGTGGGAATAGTAAGAAAGGGAAAAAAGATAAGGATGTGAAGCCAAAAAGGGCTCAAGAAGGTAACAAAAACAGATGCAAGTTGTGTGAGGAACTTGGGCATAGAATTGGTTCACCGAAATGCCGTTACACTCCGGAAAGACCAAAGTATGTTAATGTTACTGTTTATGTTATTTCTTGTTGTTTATGCTTTTTTCAGTCTCTAACCAAGTGATATGATTTATTTTTCAGGAGAAAGCGTGCATAAAAAATGCCACCTCTTGTTGTTGAACAGTGCTGGCCAGTGAAAAAGGCAAGACTCAATGGATGTACAAAGAAGAGAAGGTTTAATCCACTAACAGAACCTATTTTGGATGCACCGGAGCAAACTGGACATGTTCTGGATGCAGCAGAGCAAACTGAACCTATTTTCGATGCACCGAAGGAGTGTGAACCTATTTTCGATGCACATGAACCAATTCTGCAAACTGAACCTATTCTGGAGCTTGTTGTGCAAAGTGAAATTGTTGCTGAAGTTGAGGAGGTGCATCAGGTGAAGCATGCTGAGGTGCTTGGTCGTGCTGTGCGGAGGCCTACTGGTCGTGGCAAGAAAACCAGGAGTATCAACAAGTTGTATGTTGTAGAAGTTGAGAATTCGAAGAAATTGAGTGGTAAGAAGAGGCAAAAGAAATAGATTTGGCAATTGTGTTATGAAGTGGAGACTTGTTATTTGAATTCAAAATTTGAAAGTTGAACCAAAATTTGTAATAATGATGTGATGCTATTTGTAATAGTCTGTTATTTTAGTGATGTAGATTTGGCAATTGTGTTCTGAAGTGGAGACTTGTTATTTGAATTCAAAATTTGAAAGTTGAACCAAAATTTGTAATAATGATGTGATGTTATTTGTAATAATTTGTTGTTTTAATGATGTGATGCTATTTGCAATTTTTTTACTTGTTTTGTTTTAACTTGGTCATCAATCCGATCATTTATACCAAGTCGTAAAAAATGTGCCTCAAATGAGCCCCGAAGGTAGGGTAAACGGCCCTTTTCTAAGCAAGTATATTTTTCCACCTTGCCTAAACAAGCCAAATAAATTTCCTAGACTTGTATTCGACCTATATAATGTCATTCTGAAGCCTCACTATTTATTGGATGAATATTCATATTATTTATTTTCTTTTGAATAATAATGGTTTTAATCAAAAACCGTAAATAAAACAAGTTTAAAACATCAAAATAAAAAAATAAGTTTGGATCTTTCTTAGTCACTCCAAAATGAAGCTTTGATGAGGTTTTGAATTATTTCATTTTCGAAGTTTTCAAAACCCACCTCATCTCCCTTGAAATCTCTACTACTATGTTCGAGGTATCACATTTCAGTGAAGGCTTTCGTTCCATTTTTTATAAATCCTATTTATATTTTTTTCTAGACTTGTATTCAACCTATATAATGTCATTCCGAAGCCTCACTATTTATTGGATGATTATTCATATTATTTATTTTCTTTTGAATAATAATGGTTTTAATCGAAAATCGTAAATAAAACAAGTTTAAAACATCAAAATGAAAAAATAAGTTTGGATCTTTCTTAGTCACTTCAAAATGAAGCTTTGGTGAGGTTTTGACTTTTTTCATTTTCAAGTTTTCAAAACCCACCTCATCTCCCTTGAAATCTCTACTGCTCTATTCGAGGTATCACATATTAGTGAAGGATTTTTTGTTCCATTGTTTATAAGATAGGTTTATATTTTTTCTCGTTACTATATGACATAACAGTACTATGTGCGTCGGTTTTAAATTTATTCGATTTTTTTTAATAATGTATGCTCATTTCAAACTTGTTCAACCCTCACAAAACCGTGTTTACCCACCCGAAAAGCTTCTAGAAGGAAACCCAGAGATTCGACCTGGGCTGTTGGATCGAGGCCTTGTAGAAGGAATCTTGCGTCGGACGGTTGCGATCGGCCCCTCAGCCACAGTGATCCGTGAGACGCTCGTTCTGCGCTCGGATTGGTTGGTCCGCAAGACATCCGTTGGCCCGTTGTGCAACGCATCCGTGTAGTCTTTGGGCTTCTTTCGCATCCATGCGTGGCCCGCATCCATGCTGCTTCCACGTCAGAACGCATGCAAACTACATCGATTCAGACGTCGCACCGCAGCAATTAAATCACATCGCCCGATTCAAACTACATCGATTCAGTCGGTGCTTTGACTCGTCTCAGATGTCGCACGAGAGCAATTAACCACGTTTCAGACTCGGTTGCAACGGGCAAAAAATAGGGCACGCACGCTCGATTCAACTTCAAGTACACACGTGCCCGACGCGTTGGCAGTTTATTTGCACGCCTCTCTTCGCCTTCATCTTCTCCAACCGGCTATATAACCACGACCTCTCTTCCTATCCTCTCTCCACCGAAACCAAACATCCAATCCATCCCCCTCTCTCCAGTTCTAGAGCCCCCTTGAAGCACACCAACCATCGCCAAGATGCAGTTCGTCGGAGTGACGTTCAACCCGCCGCCTACTGTGCCGGAGAGGCGCTACCCGGCCGGCGTGGTCGTGGAGGACACCCTCCGCGTGTGGGCGATATCGAGGTGGAGGGGCCCGATCGAACTCACCCGCGACTTCCTCAACACCGGCTACGCCCACCTCAACCTCCCACTGGGCATGCGGCCCATGTTCCGCCTGAACGTGAATCCTGCCGATGGTGGAATCCCCCTCGTGCTGCTCACCATCACCTTCAGAAATGGGTTCGATGCGCATGTGCTCCTCGAACGAGTTTTGTGGTGTGGATGTGAGTTCATCGCCTTCACAACCTACAACATCTTCACCAACTACGAGAGCATCTTCCCCGCCGAGAACCAGATGCACTTCCTCCCCTACAACTTCGACGAGTAGTGAACAAGAAGGGGCGACGTTCCCCCAAGAAGATGTCGGAGAAGGCGATGGTGCCCGGGGTTTAGGGTTTAGGGGCGGCGTTCCCCCGTTTTATTTTCGTTTTAGTTTCCCTTATCGTGTCATGCCCGTCATGTTGCTATGTTCTAGGAGGCCCAAGTTATAAGGGCGTCCTAATATAACTATATATCTATGTATTGTGCGTCCTAATACATATATATGATGTTCGTAAACTGAAGTACTAAATATTTTTGAGCTGTTCGGATTTGGATGAAATTTGACATAGTTTTTGAATGAAACAATAAAACTAAAATATTCTATAATTTGACATTTTTTGAATAAAACCGAAACACGAAATTATTCTATACTTTGACACGTGTTTTAGTCGTTTTTGTAAACTATGAGTTGTTTGGATGCAAAAAAAATCTATACTTTGACCGTGTGAACTAAAGTATTTTTCTCCAAAAAAAATTTAGACCGAACGAACTAAGCACGCAAGATATTGAGTCGTATGTGCATCGTAGGATATATTGAGCCATCCATTTAACACCTCAACTCGTAGCAATATTTATGAAGTAAACAAGTACTTCTCTACGATTTCAAACAAGTATATCTATGCTACAAATAAGTAAAAAACCTGACTAGTAGAAACAAAATATTGAAATGTCCAACAACTAACAAATAGTTCCATGATCAAAAAAGGGAAAAATGTACAAGCAAAGAGTTGTCATATACAAGAAAAAAACCAACAAATTGTGCTTATATACAAACAAATAGTCTCATGATCAAATGCCGAAGTAACACATTTTCGGTTCAAGATGGTGCTTATATGCTATAAAAAAAGGGTGCCCCTACGCCTGTGGGCTTTTTTGGGTTATTTACTCAGGGGCCCATTTACTCAACGTCATTGTCATGGCCCAACAATCTATTGGGTAGCCCATTGAGTTTTTTTTAACATGAGCTGAATTTTGGTCGGCTGTTAACTGAAGAACTAACAGTGTATACAAGTGTTACAGCAACAAATTGACTGAAGAAATTGCCATAGCAAATCAATCCACGAACTTGGCATGGCGCACAGATCACGTCCTCTGCCCTCAAGCTGACTAGAAATTCTATCCACGCCCTTCTAGCGACGGATGAACAACAAGTAAAATAAAACAGAGCAATGATACAACCATAAAATCCTCCTGCCATTCTATTTGCTTGCTTCTGCAAATCGACCATCTGTTTGAGATGTTTCTTGATCTTCTTCATTTCCTCCCGTTCAATTCGGACTTCGCGGGCAGATCAGCATTGCGCGCATTCCTCGTCGTCGTCACGGCTCTGTCCCCCCCCCCCCCCAATTCTCCACAGCATCTCACAAACTCGCGCCCAAGATTGTCGTTCTGATCTGTCTTACTGACCCACCGCTTCAGAGGATCTGGGCGTGGGCAATCAAGGCACCTTGTCAGTGGCACTATACCATACCGTTGCCATCTTGACTGCGAGGCGGAGGAGGAGGTAGACATCTCTCTCTCGTTCCCGCGCTTCGTCGCCGGAGAAGAGGATGATAGGGGAAAGGGGGAAGAAATTGCACGGGGGCGGGCGGCCGGGCACGGGCGCGGTTCTAGTATAGCTGCGGTGAGGTGGGTCCCACACTGACATGGATAAGTGGTGGGTCTAGATGTGGCGAGGTGGGTCTCGCGCTGACAGGTGGGTCTAGCTGCGGTGAGCTGGGTCCAGCGCGGTCAGTTGGATATGTCCCACGCACACCTAGATAAGTGGTGGTGGGTCCAACGTTATGTGGTCTCACATAATCCTAACATCATTCATCAGTTGCGTTTAAACAGCATGTCGCACCTGGTCTATTTGTGCTTTAAAAAACGTCGCACTTGAGCCATTCCAGCAAAAAAACATCGTTGTCCATCAATTTTACCTCAACGATGTCGCACAGAAGTTATTTGCCCAACTAATGCAGGTTGCAACTAAACACGTGCGCCTAATACAATGTGATTAACCAAACAGTAGTATAAAATTAGTTCACTCATGCCGAACAATCAATCAATGTGCATACAACATTTTGAGGCTATTTTTGCTCAGTGAAAAGTCTATGGAAACACCCTAAAATCGATGCACATAACCAAATGCAGCCTTGTTCAATTTAAGGCCTCGTTTGGTTAAGGGGGATTGGGGAGGTTTTGAGAGGGAGGGATTTCAAGGGATTGGGTGAATCCCTTTGTTTCACCCAATCCTCTCAAATTCCCAAGGTTTTGCTTCCACTAGTCTCTCGAGGAGGATTTTGAAACACATAGATATGAAGGGATTGAAGGGGAACGGAGGGGATTGGGCTAAGCAAACCCCTCTTACCAAATGGATGCGCGAGGATCTGTGGGGTTTCTGGACCCCCTGAGGCCTCGTTTGGTTAAGGGGGATTGGGGAGGATTTGAGAGGAAAATCCCCAAGGGGTCCAGAAACCCCATAGATCCTCGCGCGCCCATTTGGTAGGAGGAGTTTGCTTAGCCCAATCCCCTCCGTTCCCCTTCAATCCCTTCCTATCTATGTGTTTCAAAATCCTCCTCGAGGGACTAGTGGAAGCAAAACCCCGGGGATTTGAGAGGATTGGGTGAAACAAAGGGATTCACCCAATCCCCTGAAATCCCTCCCTCTCAAAACCTCCCCAATCCCCCTTAAGGCCTCGTTTGGTTAAGGGGGATTGGGGAGGATTTGAGAGGAAAATCCCCGGGGGTCCAGAAACCCCACAGATCCTCACGCGCCCATTTGGTAGGAGGGGTTTGCTTAGCCCAATCCCCTCCGTTCCCCTTCAATCCCCTTCTATCCATGTGTTTCAAAACCCTCCTCGGGGGACTAGTGGAAGCAAAACCCCGATGATTTGAGAGGATTGGATGAAACAAAGGGATTCACCCAATCCCCTGAAATTCCTCCCTCTTAAAACCTCCCCAATCCCCCTTAACCAAACGAGGCCTAACCAAATGAGGCCTAAGGCCTCGTTTGGTTAAGGGGGGTTGGAGAGGTTTTGAGAGGGAGGAATTTCAGGGGATTGGGTGAATCCCTTTGTTTCACCCAATCCTCTCAAATCCCCGGGATTTTGCTTCCACTAGTCCCCCAAAGAGGGTTTTCAAACACATGGATAGAAAGGGATTAAAGGAGAACGGAGGGGATTGGGCTAAGCAAACCCCTCCTACCAAATAGGCGCGTGGGGATCTGTGGGATTTCTGAACCCCGGGGATTTTTCTGTCAAATCCTCCCCAATCCCCGTTTAGCCAAACGAGGCCTAAAGGAGAATCTCGGATTTGCAACTGGACTTGGCTTGGAGAACATCACCGCCATCCACCATCCACCATCGGTGCCATTCCCTATAAATACAGCCTCTCCTCTCCGAAGCCCAACAACCCCCAACCTCCTCTCGGCCTCTTCGCCTCGCAACCCTCCACCTCCATGGCGACGCCGCAGCCCCCCGGGCTACGGCCAGGAATGGTGTTCAGGCCCAGCGGCCGCCAGCTCATCACGCTCTACCTCGGCCACAACGCGCTCCGCGGCGAGCTCCCCGACGCCCTCGTCATCCCCGGCGGCTGCGTCGTCACGGCTGGCGTGGACATCTTCGCCGCGAGCCCCGACGCGCTCCCCTTCCAGGCGAGCCACAGGGCCCCTCACGGGGAGGTATGGGGATACTTCGCCGCCGCGGCCCCGACCGCGGACAGCGTCCAGCCGGCCCCGGGCGGGTGCTGGGCGCGGGACGGCGCCGACAAGCGGTACGAGCTCAAGGGGGAAGCGCTCGGCTACCGGAGCAGGTTCGCGTTCCACGTCATGCGTGTGGAAGCCGGCGGCGAGGTGATGTGGGCGCCGACGCGGTGGCTGATGAAGGAGTACCGGCTCGACGAGGGCGCGGCCGTCTTCCGCGACAAGCTTCCCGAGCACCCCAACGCCAACATGGATTTCGTGGTCCGCAAGATCTTCACGAAGCCGCTGGTTCCCGTGTCGCTGCCTGCCCGCTCCGGCAGCATTCCGTCGGGCCAAGCCCAACCAACCCGGTCGGTGCGAGCGCGGCGGAAGGCGGCTTCCTCCTGGCTGGCGCGCCTCGCCATCGCCAGGGCGGGCATACGGCACCGGCAGTGGAGCGCCCCCTCGGGCCTTGACGAGCGCAACGCCGACAACCTCAACGACAATGCCAAGGTGATGTCGTGCCAGTCGTGGTGGACGCGCCTCGCCGAGGAGTACAACTACAAGGTGCCCAGCGGCCGCCAGATCATCGTCGAGTACCTCGGCCCCAAGGCGACCTGCGGCAGGGTCGCCGACAGCGCCGCCCCGGGCTTGGTCGCGGAGGGCGTGGACATCTTCGCGGTGAGCCCGGACGCGCTTCCCTTCCCGCCCAGCCACAGGAAGAACGACGAGGAAGCGTGGGGCTACTTCTTCGCGGCCAAGCCCGTCGGCAACAATATGCAGTCGGCGCCCGGCGGGTGGTGGTTTCAATACGGCCGCGCGAAGAGCTACATGTTCCGCGGGAAGGTGTACGCCCGCCACCGCAGGTTCAGGTTCCACGTTGTGGGGGCACCCGGCTACAAGTTGACGTGGGAGCAGACGCCGTGGCAGATGAAGGAGTACGCGCTCCACCAGAGCGCGTGGGTTTTCCGCAACGCGTCGAAAGCCCCGGCCGGTGCCAACATGGACCTCGTGGTCTACAAGGTCTTCACGAAGCCGGTGGTCGCTCCGCCGCCGCGGCCGCGGCCGCCGCGGCGTGCCCGCTCGAGCAAGGCGAAGAACCAGGCGAGAAAGCGCGCTGGATCTGGTTTACGCTCGGATGAGCCCGGGATTGTTCTCGACATTGATCTCAACAACTAGCCGCTCACGCCGGGCTCGCTGGAGCAGAGGTCTCGTCCCAAACAAAATTGCAGGAACGATGTTGATCTGAGGAAGGTTGTTTCTTCGGTGATGACCACGAAACTTTTGATTTGCCTTGCATGGATTTTTGTTGACAACTGCATTGCTCTCTGAAAGTGAAGAAACTTGTACAGGTGAGAGTTCGATGACATTTTGATCTGTTATCTGGTTATCTTGTACTGATACTGATTACTGAAATTGGCAACAACAGCTGAACTGTTATGTTTACAGATAACTGCAAGACACCTTATCTTTCTGTAAGGCAGATGATGCCTACCTTTTTCGCAAGCAAGTAATTCAGTGTGACTGTACATTCATACTGAAATGAAATCATGAAAATATATCAGGAATTTGATTGTACAAATCAGTGTGCTGTACATTCAGAAGCAACAATGTGATTGATTATACACAGAGAACCTCTCAAAAGAAAAACTAACAAGTTACACTCCTAGAGAAAAACATGACCTGATGAAGTTGCAGCCTGCAAGAAGCCTTTCTTTAATGTTTATACATCTCAGGTAGATATTGGTAGTAACTAATTACTACTTGTTGCACAAAAATTCTGCTGGGTCCAAGATTATGGACTTTCATTCATCTGTTCTAACACTGCATAATAAACTTCATAAATGATTTCCCTTCCGACATGGCCATACAATATCCTGTTAAGAACGAACTGCTCGAGTCTAAATCGTCTCCTCTTCCTCAAAGAAGTCCCAGAGGTCACCATAGTCACTTTCTGCTTCCAACCTCATCTTAGCAGATAGATCCATCTCTCCTAGGGATTCAAGACCCTTGACCAGCGTTATGTATGTTGTCCTGTCAGGTTCACTGTCCCATAGCTTCATAAGACGGAAGCAGTCCATTGTTAATTGTGTGAACTCAGCATCTAGAAGGGTCTTCAGAAGCAGATTGAAACCATCGGTGTCAGGTTCCAATTGTTCCCTCTTCAGATAGGAACAGGCTTTGCCAACCTCGGACCTCAATCCTTTGCTAGCAAGCACTGTAATAAGATCAACATACCAGAACAACCTAGGCTTGTACCAGTGCTCCTTTCGAATCTCCTCAAAGACCTGACATAGATGACAAATCAAGAAGCATCTTAGTATGAACTTCTCAGTTCCATTCAAGAGGTTTCTGCTTAGCAGCATCATCTATTAACCCAAATGCAGGTAATACTACTACATTAGAAACGGTACTAATGAATACAAAGTAAATTGCCATGCAAAGAGTACCCCAAAAGAAAGCATTTACGAAACTCATAATGGTTAAAGGGCAACAACGACAGACTAAGGCCCTGTTTGGAATCATAATAGATTATAATAATCTGGATTATGAAGATAAATTATATAATCTGGTTTATAATAATCTAGGTGGGCATGTTTGGAGGCCAGATTATATAAACTGTAATCCAGGTTTTATATTGTACAATGACATGTATGTCCTTTGTTTTTTAACTGCAAAGGTAATAATCTAGATGGGCATGTTTGGAGGACGATGGCGGTGGCAGTAGGTAATTATCTCCAAGTTTCCAAGGGTGATGGGTCATTAATAATCCATAATCTGATTTTAGCTGGGGTAGAGTAGATTATGAGTTTTTAATAATCTGGCCATCTAGTTTTTATAAACTGCAATATAATCTGTCCTGTTTGGAGACATAATAGATTATAAAAACCGGATTATATAATCTGAGTGTATCCAAACAGGGCCTAAATCTCAGCATCCCCGTTTACTGCCAATGGATTATCAGTATTCATGACCAGTACCAGCAGGCCCACAGCACGAGCGCCTTGTGTGGGCCGCAATACCTGTAGTTAGCGTCTTTCGTATGGATTTCGGCATGTTCCATCTAAAAAGATGACCACCACCTCCTGCTGGTTGGCGGTTGCAAAATTTATCAGTCGTGTAAATTGTGTGCGTGAATCATTCTTAATGTAGACTAAAACAAACTAGCTATTTAAGATTCTTGTTGCAAGAATGATAAGGAACTATACCCACATTCATCACTTTACAGATTTATTCCTGCTGACATGCTTAGGAAATGTTATCTATGGCACACCTACTGCAGCCATATAATGGAACAACATTGGTTTAGAACAGAGCATTAACAATTTGGAGAGCTGTGAACCATGAGTGGCCAGAGTACACACTGTTTCCAAACAATGGCGGGTGATCTGAACAGATAGTTCATGAATAGCCTAGGTTTCCTGTAGTGACAAATGAGTTCAAATTGGTGGATCATGCTAGAAATACAACCTATCCACCATAGTGTCGAGGAAGGCTCATAATCAGCAACTGTGAGTACACAACAGGGTTAATCAACAAATGTGAAAATATTTAGCTGAATCATCGGTAAATTTTGTGCTCGGAATTAAAAGCCTATGAATCCCAACTCAATACACTCTGCTCCCCGGTAGTGCACGCACAAATTAGGCTATACCTTGAGTGCCAGGTGGGCTTCGCCCTGCGCCGCGAGCTCGCGGAAGACGGCGACCATGTCGGCCTTCAGGAGCCGCCGCAGCTTGGGGTCTGTGGCGACGGCGCCAGCAGCGGGGGCTCCAGAGAGGGTGGCGCGCTTCAGGGACTGGACGGCCTGGATGGCCTCGGTGCTGAGGTAGCGCCCCCGCTGCGTCGGCTTCCGGTTCTTGCCCCGGTCCCGCATCGTGATGGTGGAAGATGTGCTCCGGCGAACAGAGGCGGCGGAAGGGGTTAGGCGGTGAGGAGAGAAGGCGAGCGGCGAGGAGAGCATCGCCGTGCGACGGCGGAAGTACGGTAGTTTTGGATGAGGTGCGCATCAGGGAGAGAGAGGAAAAAGAATCACTGAATTTTGTTTTTCTTATTGGAATATGAAGATTTCTTATCTTAGAACTGAACCTTTCGGTGGGTCTTGTGACATCGAACTTGTGTATGTGGAATTTGACAAAGTGGATATGTGGAAAAAATGACTGAGTAATCTAATGGCTAACTTAAGCATTTTAAGCAATTAGTTCACTTAACTAACTCATCCCCTTTTAATAGTATTGACTTTTCTATATATTCAAAAGTGATTTCTCACAAATATTAAATGAAGAATATTCTATCTTGAAGCTTGAGCCGATATTATTCATTCTTGCATCAAGGGACATCTTCACATAAACTCTTCATAGACTATTTCTGAAATATCTAGGTAAAGGTGTTAGTCCAAGAGACAGTGTATGTTGTCATGAATTGTCAAAAACACCAAGGGAGCATATGTGCTTTCAATCTCCCCTTTTTGGTAATTGATGACAACATGCAATCAAAGCTTCAAATAAAGGTAAGCATAAGAATATGATAGCTTTAAAAGAAACATGACTAGTATAATCTCTCCCTAGATGTGTGCAATTCCTTTAAAGGATAATTGCTTTAGAATGCACGGGAACATACAAGATAGAAGGACAAGACAAGTCATAGACATCCTCGTTATATGCATCAAATATATGTGAATGAAGGACTTTCATGTTCAAGACTCCCTCTTGCAAACACTATGTGCAAGAAACAAGAGGTCATCATGAATAAGTCGTTGGGGAACGTCGCATGGGAAACAAAAAATTTCCTACGCGCATGAAGACCTATCATGGTGATGTCCATCTACGAGAGGGGATGTTTGATCTACGTACCCTTGTAGACCATACAGCAGAAGCGTTAGTGAACGCGGTTGATGTAGTGGAACGTCCTCACGTCCCTCGATCCGCCCCGCGAACCGTCCCGCAATCAGTCCCACGATCTAGTGCCGAACGGACGGCACCTCCGCGTTCAGCACACGTACAGCTCGACGATGATCTCGGCCTTCTTGATCCAGCAAGAGAGACGGAGAGGTAGAAGAGTTCTCCGGCAGCGTGACGGCGCTCCGGAGGTTGGTGATGATCTTATCTCGGCAGGGCTCCGCCCAAGCTCCGCAGAAACGCGATCTAGAAGTAAAACCGTGGAGATATGTGGTCGGGCTGTCGTGGCAAAGTTGTGTCAAATCAGCCCTAAAACCTCCGTATATATAGGGGGAGGAGGGGGAGCCTTGCCTTGGGGTCCAAGGACTCCCAAGGGGGTCGGCCGAGCCAAGGGGGCCAACCCTCCCCTTCCAAACCGAGTCCAACTAGGTTTGGAAGGAGGAGTCCTTCCCCCTTTTCCCACCTCCTCTTTTTTTTCTCTTTGATTTTTCTTCCTATAGCGCATAGGGCTTTCTTGGGCTGTCCCACCAGCCCACTAAGGGCTGGTGCGCCACCCCCAATGCCTATGGGCTTCCCCGGGGTGGGTTGCCCCCCCGGTGAACTCCCGGAACCCATTCGTCATTCCCGGTACATTTCCGGTAACTCCGAAAACCTTCCGGTAATCAAATGAGATCATCCTATATATCAATCTTCGTTTCTGGACCATTCCGGAAACCCTCGTGACGTCCGTGATCTCATCCGGGACTCCGAACAACATTCGATAACCAACCATATAACTCAAATACGCATAAAACAACATCGAACCTTAAGTGTGCAGACCCTGCGGGTTCGAGAACTATGTAGACATGACCCGAGAGACTCCACGGTCAATATCCAATAGCGGGACCTGGATGCCCATATTGGATCCTACATATTCTACGAAGATCTTATCGTTTGAACCTCAGTGCCAAGGATTCATATAATCCCGTATGTCATTCCCTTTGTCCTTCGGTATGTTACTTGCCCGAGATTCGATCGTCAGTATCCGCATACCTATTTCAATCCCGTTTACCGGCAAGTCTCTTTACTCGTACCGTAATACAAGATCCCGCAACTTACACTAAGTCACATTGCTTGCAAGGCTTGTGTGTGATGTTGTATTACCGAGTGGGCCCCGAGATACCTCTCCATCACACGGAGTGACAAATCCCAGTCTCGATCCATACTAACTCAACGAACACCTTCGGAGATACCTGTAGAGCATCTTTATAGTCACCCAGTTACGTTGCGACGTTTGATACACACAAAGTATTCCTCCGGTGTCAGTGAGTTATATGATCTCATGGCCATAGGAACAAATACTTGACACGCAGAAAACAGTAGCAACAAAATGATACGATCAACATGCTACGTCTATTAGTTTGGGTCTAGTCCATCACGTGATTCTCCTAATGACGTGATCCAGTTATCAAGCAACAACACCTTGTTCATAATCAGAAGACACTGACTATCTTTGATCAACTGGCTAGCCAACTAGAGGCTTGCTAGGGACAGTGTTTTGTCTATGTATCCACACATGTATATAAGTCTTCATTCAATACAATTATAGCATGGATAATAAACGATTATCTTGATACAGGAATTATAATAATAACTATATTTATTATTGCCTCTAGGGCATAATTCCAACATAAGTATATGATGCATATACTTACCTTAAGGATCTTGAGCGTCTTAACATAAGAGTACACTTGGAAAAACGAATGTTAGATAACACAAGAATACTCTATTGTAAAGATGCAAAGAACTTCAAAAGTGCCAAGATATTGAAGACATATTGAAGATAAAATTTGACGAAAGGATATGTCTCCAAGAGAGCTTTTCTCCCCTAATGATGAATATGTGATAATTTCCTCTCCCCTGAATCATAGCATTGGATATTGGGAATAGGTAGGGTAAGATAAGTCAAAGCCATAAAACAATTTTATCTCTCTCCCCCTTTAATATGTAAGGTTTGATACATCTTCCCTCAGGAACAAATATCTGCCCCTCGTGTTGTTTCTCCCTCTTTTTGTGTAAGATTCTTGGTGATATTTCTCCCCCATAAATAGGTTCATTGAATGGAAGCTTTGATAATATTTCTCCCCCTTTGGCATAAATTTCCAAAACTGTTAGAGGGTAAGGGCTCATTGAGAGAAAGGGATCCTTGATACTTCTCTCTTGGATAAGGATTCCTTGAATTTGTCTTTTCTCCCCCTTATATAGTTTGCAGGGTTCATCGAATGTTCTCCCCCTCTGATATGGATGAGAGCTCCTTGAACTATCTCCCCCTATGATAGGGATCCTAGATGATTCTCCCTCTTATATTGTATGAGATCACTAAGATTTTTCTTCCCCAAGAGAAGTTTTCTCCCAATAGAAAAATAAAGCTAAAAATGGATTATGTCTCAGAAAATTTTCAATTCAATGTTAGGATGCAATGAAACATCGGATCATTGATAAGCGTTCTCCCCCTAAGACAAAAGTCCAGAAGAAATTATCAGAGCAACTAAGGTTGTTATAATATCAGAGTCACCGAGGCAAAGTGGTTTGGTAGAACCGAGAATGAGATTCAGGCCTCTGCGAGAAAACGGTTTGACCGAGTTTCCCAGATCGGTGAAACCGAGTTGCAATGAAATTCTACCGCTTAACAGAAAATAGAATGATTGAAAGAATTGTTTCAAGAGACCAATTGTATAAGATACCAATTGAGAGAGTCAAACAAAAATAAAAGAAGAACAAAAGGTAGCAAAGAGAAAAAATTGAAAATTTACATACATTTAGATGAGAGTTGAATGATTCTAAGAATGTATGAAATGACAAATGTGAACCATACAATAATCTTCATTTAGATGTGGAGCGATGACTAGGCCACCTATATTAGAGTATTTGACTTGAGGAGTCGAGCAAGGATGCTTGATCATAGGTCATACTCATCATTAAGCTCGAAATGGGGTTACCATTTTTCGATTAAGCATTTCACTAGCAAAAGGGCCCGTGCGTTGCAACGGGAGAAAAAAATACCACACGCTCTTAAATTATAAAAAATGGTCTAAAATCTCAGAATTTGTAGTTACGGCACAAACAAAGATGGTCTTATCCTATAAAAGTGCAGTTCAAAATTCCACAGGTCTTCTATTTTAACACGGCTTGCATGTAGATTTAATACGTAAAAACAAATGGGCAAGTGACCTTTAGTTTCATCTTCAACCCTGATTTTGTTGACGTGTTCATTCCCAATCCGAATCAGTACCGGTATGAAAGAAAGACGAATAATGACTTATTTATTAAGATTGCAACCTAGATAGTATTTTTATTAAATGTTTAACAGGTAAAATAACATCATATTCAAATTCTACATATTTTTCTAATCAAATTCCATATATAATATGTTAAATTTGAAGTTATGGTTTAGAAAATATGAGTATTCTAAAAAACATTTAATATGTACTACGGGTTTAATGTCAGAAACATCAGGGGGTTTTCTATAAAATAACATGACGGACTAAGGATACTTATTTCCTTTATTAGTAGGTATAGAATGTCTGCATATCACTTGAGTTGCTTTACCCCATTAATTGGTGTAGAGCTTTATCAAGGAGATGAGTACATACCGTCGAACGATGTTGATGACGTAGCATGTAGGTGAACTTGTTGTGGATGCTCAAAGTTGATGAAGATCATCTTGAGTTGGAAGCTATCCATGTCGTTTTGGTTCACTTTTCACCTACAATGGTTAGTCACGCAAGGAAGAACATAATATATCCAAATGACATGAGTGAAATTCAATATCATAGAATTGTCAAGGATATGATTTTGTTGTCTTCTTCCTCCATCTTCGAAGAAAAGGTTGTTGATACTTGGCCATGTCAAGATTGTTTTTTATGTGAGTAGATGGCAATCTTGTGAAGTGTGTTTCTTCTAAGTACCTACAAAAGGGTTAGATGCAATGCAAGGGAGCATAGTTTCCAAGATATAAGATAGTCATATAAATGGCATCATGGAATGGGCAATCAGGCTCATGCCCTTGCATGCATCCGAGTGAGTCTAGCTTATGTTTGAAGCATAAAAGATGTTCAACTCACTCCTCAAATGACAGAACACTTTCTCATCAAGTGATTTGGTAAAGATATCAGCTAGTTGTTTGTCAGTGCGAACATGCTTAAGATCGATATCTTCTTTAGCAACATCATCACGAATGAAATGATGTCGCACTTGGATATGTTTTGTTCTAGAATGTTGCACGGGGTTATAGGCAATCTTAATAGCACTTCCATTGTCATATAACAATGGAACTTTTCTAACATGAATGACATAATCCTTAAGAATTTGAGTCATCCAAAGTAATTGGGCACGACATGATCCAGCGGCAATGTATTCAGCTCCGGCAGTAGATAAGGATGCCGATTTTTGTTTCTTAGATGACCAAGACACAAGAGATCTCCCAAGAAATTGACATGTACCCGAGGTGGATTTTCTGTCAAACTTTTCTCCGGCATAGTCCAAGTCAGAATAGCCAACAAGCTTAAAATAAGATCCCTTAGGATACCATATGCCAAAGTTGGGTGAATGTATTAGGTATCTCACTATCCTTTTCACAGCCAATAGATGACACTCTTTTGTTGTTGCTTGGTATCGGGCACACATGGACAAGTTTGTCTTGGTATTCATCAATGATATACTAGTCCACTCCAAGACACCCGAAGAACACGCACAACACCTAAGGATTGTATGAGGTGAGCTGCTTAAACATCAGTTATACGCCAAATTTAGCAAATGTGAATTTTTGCTAAAGGAAGTCGGATTTTTGGGCCACATAATGACCCAAGAAGGCATAGCCGTGGATCCCGAGAAGGTAAAAGTGGTAAATGGATGCCAACAACCAGCAAATGTGACAAACGTACGGAGTTTCCTCAAAATGGCAGGATACTACCAAAGATTTATTGAGGGCTTCTCTGCAATTGCCAAACCAATAACCTAGTTTCTCAAGAAGAACAAGAAGTTTGAGTGGACTGAGGCATGCGAAAATAGTTTCCAATAATTGAAGAAGAGGCTAACCACCGCACCGATATTAATCGTTCCCTTTATGCACAAAGATTTTGAAATATATTGTGACGCTTCAAGGAAAGGCCTTGGATGTGTAATCATGCAAGAAGGTAAAGTCGTGGCCTATGCCTCAAGACAGTTGCGGCGGCACAAAGAAAACTATCCCACTCATGATCTGGAATTAGCCATCGTAATACACGCTCTCAAAGAATGGAGGCATTTCTTGGTTGGGAATCACCGCGAGATATACATGGACCACAAGCGTCTCAAGTATATTTTCACCTAGCCAGAGATAAATCCGAGGCAGCGTTGTTGGTTAGAGTTAATCAAGGACTATGATGTGGGGATACATTATCACCCTGGAATGCAAACGTGGTATCAGATGCTCTCAGTAGGAATCCAACCACAGACAACAGCCCTACACCGAATCTAAGGCCTGAGTTTATTCAAGAGTTTGCCAAACTCAACATGATCCTTGTCCCTAAAGGCATTGTTGCACGCCTGGAGATACAACCAACATTGGACGAACAAATCAAGGAAGCTCAGAACGGGCATCCCGGTATTGAAGGAATAAAGAGGAAGGTAAGTCTCCACAAAGCACTAGAGTTTAATGTAGATGAGCAAGGGATAGAGCTGTATGGTGAAAGACTGTGCGTATCTGACCAACAGGAACTCAAGGTGAAAATTTTAGAAGAAGCCCACACCGTGCCATACTCGATCCATCCGGGAGGCACAAAAAATGTACAAGGACATCTAAACAAAATATTGGTGGCACGGAATGAAGAGAGATATCGCCTCTTTTATCACATGCTGCGATTCTTGTGAGCGAATCAAGGCCGAGCACCAGAAACTTGCCGGCCTACTGCAACCTATGAAAGTACCCGAGTGGAAGTGGGATGAGATCGACATGGACTTTATTGTCGGGCTAGCCCAGTCTTGACATGGGCACGACGCTATATGGGTTGTCACTGATTTACTCACCAAAGTGGCCCATTTCATTCCAGTGAAGACCACCTACTCCACCCAGAAGTTGGCTAGGTTGTACCACCCCTCGCATCGTCTTCTTACACGGGATTCCGAAGACTATAGTATCCAACCGAGGCACTCATTTTAGCTCAAGATTTTGGGACTACTTACAGCAAGCCTTGGGAACATAGTTAGTGTTCAGTACAACATATCACCCCCACAGAGGAGGACATACCGAACATGTAAACCAGATTCTGGAGGACATGCTCAGGGCATGTGTACTAATGTACGAAAATAGTTTGCCTTACGCCGAGTTTTCTTACAACAAAAACTATGAGGAAAGTTTACAAATTTCACCTTTTGAAGCCTTGTACGAACGAAGGTGTCGTACACCACTAAATTGGTCAGAGACTGGAGATAGTCGTATCTTCGGCCAACGGATGCTCCAGGAGGCTGAGGACAAAGTGAAATTTATCACGGACAAACTCAAGACAATTCAAATCCATCATAAGAGCTATTACGATCAAAGGCACTGTGATGTCAGTTTTGAACCAAACGATTATGTGTACCTCAGAGTATCACCAATGAGGGGTTTGCAAAGATTCAAGGTCAAGGGCAAGCTGGCACCTCGCTTCATCAGACCATTTCAAATAATAGCACGGAGAGGCAAGGTTGCCTACCAGCTAGACCTACCCACAGAGTTGTCAGACGTGCATGACGTCTTTCACATATCTCAGTTAAGGAAATGTGTGAGCGATCCAAACCAACAAATATCACACGACAGCATAGATGTGCAACCAGATCTGACTTACCGTGAACACACCGTAAGGATACTAGAGGAAGCAGAAAGGAGGACACGTCAGAAGGTCACAAAGTTATTCAGGGTACAGTGGAGTAATCACTCACATGATGAAGCCACTTGGGAAAGAGAAGAGTTTCTGCAGAAAGAGCAACCACACTTGCTTGAGGAATGGCTGAAATCTCGGGGACGATATTTTCTTAAGGGGGTAGGTGTTGTAACACCCTCAATTTTTCAATCTGAGATTTTCAGATTTTATTTATGTTTAACTAGAATTTCCAAAAAAATTGACAAAAACATCTTTTGGAATCTTCTTGAAAATCTTACCTTGAGAAAAAGAAATCCTTTGAGTTTTCCTTGGCAACAATTCTGGTTTGGAAAGTGCTTTACTTAATTTCCCATCTTGACCAAGGTCATCCTCACGCATATCCAGTATAACAAACTATGTCAAGATAGTAACATTAGCAACAACAACGGGTACATCCTCACAAATACCAATATGTATGGTTGTTGATTTTTTATCCATTTGTAATGAAATTTCTGTTGGGGAACGTCGCATGGGAAACAAAAATTTTCCTACGCGCACGAAGACCTATCATGGTGATGTCCATCTATGAGAGGGGATGTGTGATCTACGTACCCTTGTACACCGTACAGAAGAAGCGTTAGTGAACACGGTTGATGTAGTGGAACGTCCTCACGTCCCTCGATCCGCCCCGCGAACCGTCCCGCGATCAGTCCCACGATCTAGTGCCGAACGGACGGCACCTCCGCGTTCAGCACACGTACAGCTCGACGATGATCTCGGCCTTCTTGATCCAGCAAGAGAGACGGAGAGGTAGAAGAGTTCTCCGGCAGCGTGACGGAGCTCCGGAGGTTGGTGATGATCTCGTCTTAGCAGGGCTCCGCCCGAGCTCCGCAGAAATGCAATCTAGAGGTAAAACCGTGGAGATATGTGGTCGGGCTGCCGTGGCAAAGTTGTCTCAAATCAGCCCTAAAACCCCACTATATATAGGAGGAGGAAGGGGGAGCCTTGCCTTGGGGTCCAAGGACTCCCAAGGGGTCGGCCGAACCAAAGGGGGAAGGTCTCCCCCCCCCAAACCGAGTCCTACTTGGTTTGGAAGGTGGAGTCCTTCTTCCCTTTCCCACCTCCTCTTTTTTTTCTCTTTGATTTTTCTTCCAATGCGCATAGGGCTCTTTTGGGCTGTCCCACCAGCCCACTAAGGGCTGGTGCGCCACCCTCAATGCCTATGGGCTTCCCCGGGGTGGGTTGCCCCCCCCCCCCCGGTGAACTCCCGGAACCCATTCGTCATTCCCGGTACATTCCCGGTAACTCCGAAAACCTTCCGGTAATCAAATGAGGTCATCCTATATATCAATCTTCGTTTCCGTACCATTCCGGAAACCCTCGTGACGTCCGTGATCTCATCCGGGACTCCGAACAACATTCGGTAACCAACCATATAACTCAAATACGCATAAAACAACGTCGAACCTTAAGTGTGCAGACCCTGCGGGTTCGAGAACTATGTAGACATGACCCGAGAGACTCCTCGGTCAATATCCAATAGCGGGACCTGGATGCCCATATTGGATCCTACATATTCTACGAAGATCTTATCGTTTGAACCTCAGTGCCAAGGATTCAGATAATCCCGTATGTCATTCCCTTTGTCCTTCGGTATGTTACTTGCCCGAGATTCGATCGTTAGTATCCGCATACCTATTTCAATCTCGTTTACCGGCTAGTCTCTTTACTCGTTCCGTAATACAAGATCCCGTAACTTACACTAAGTCACATTGCTTGCAAGGCTTGTGTGTGATGTTGTATTACCGAGTGGGCCCGGGATACCTCTCCGTCACACGGGGTGACAAATCCTAGTCTCGATCCATACTAACTCAACGAACACCTTCGGAGATACCTGTAGAGCATCTTTATAGTCACCCAGTTACGTTGCGACGTTTGATACACACAAAGCATTCCTCCGGTGTCCGTGAGTTATATGATCTCATGGTCATAGGAACAAATACTTGACACGCAGAAAACAGTAGCAACAAAATGACACGATCAACATGCTACGTCTATTAGTTTGGGTCTAGTCCATCACATGATTCTCCTAATGATGTGATCCCGTTATCAAGTGACAACACTTGCCTATGGCCAGGAAACCTTGACCATCTTTGATCAACGAGCTAGTCAACTAGAGGCTTACTAGGGACAGTGTTTTGTCTATGTGTCCACACAAGTATTGTGTTTCCAATCAATAAATTATAGCATGGATAATAAACGATTATCATGAACTAAGAAATATAATAATAACTAATTTATTATTGCCTCTAGGGCATATTTCCAACAGTCTCCCACTTGCACTAGAGTCAATAATCTAGTTCACATCACCATGTGATTCCAACGAATCCAACACCCATATAGTTATGGGGTCTGATCACGTCTTGCTCGTGAGAGAGGTTTTAGTCAACGGTTCTGAAGCTTTCAGATCCGTGCGTTCTTTACAAATCTTTATGTCATCTTATAGATGCTGCTACTATGTACTATTCGCAAATACTCCAAATATCTACTCTACTATACGAATCCGTTTCACTACTCATAGTTATTCGGATTAGTGTTAAAGCTTGCATCAACGTAACTCCTTACGACGAACTCTTTAACTACCTCCATAATCGAGAAAAATTCCTTAGTCCATTTAGTTACTAAGGATAACTTTGACCGCTGATCAGTGATTCAATCCTGGATCACTCTGTGTACCCCTTAACAGACTTGCTGCAAGGCACACATCAGGTGCGGTACTCAGCATGGCATACTTTAGAGTCTACGGCTAAGGCATAGAAGACGACCTTCGTCTATTCTCTTTATTCTGCCGTGGTCGGGTTTTGAGTCTTACTCAAATTCACACCTTATAACGCAACCAAGAACTCCTTCTTTGCTGATCTATTTTGAACTCTTTCAAAAACTTGTCAAGGCATGCATCTTGTTGAAACTTCCATTAAGCGTTTTTGATCTATCCAGGTATTCCTTTGAAAACTCCTTTCAAACAACCTTGTATGCTTTACAGAAATTCTACATTACTTCTGATCCACAATATGTCAACCACATATACTTATCAGAAATTCTATAGTGCTCCCACTCACTTCTTTGGAAATACAAGTTTATCATAAACCTTGTACAAACCCAAAATCTTTGATCATCTCATCAAAGTGTATATTCCAACTCCGAGATGCTTGCACCAGTCCATTGAAGGATCACTGGAGCTTGCATACTTGCTAGTATCTCTAGGATCGACAAAACCTTCTGGTTGTATCACATACAATGTTTGCTCAAGGAAACCGTCGAGGAAACAATGTTTTGACATCCTACGTGCAATATTTCATAAATAATGCAACAACTACTAACATAATTCTAACAGACTTTTAGCATCGCTACGAGTGAGAAAATCTCATCATAGTCAACTGTTTTATCTTGTCGGAAACATCTTTGCGACAAATCGAGCTTTTCTTAATAGTGATTTATCACCATCATCGTTTGTCTTCCTTTTAAAAATCCATCTTTACTCAATGGTCCTATGACCATCAAGTAGTTCTTCCAAAGTCTACACTTTGTTTTCATACATGGATCCTCTCTCGGATTTCATGGCTTCCAGCCATTTGTCGGAATCCGGTCCCACCATTGCTTTCTCCATAACTCGTAGGTTCACTGTTGCTCAACAACATGACCTCCAAGACAGGGTTACCGTACCACTCTGTAGTAGTACGCGACCTTGTCAACCTGTGAGACTTGTAGTAACTTGATCCGATGCTCGATGATCACCATCATCAGCTTTCACTTCAATTGGTGTAGGCGCCACAGAAACAACTTCCTGCGCCCTGCTACACACTGGTCGAAGTGATAACCTCATCAAGTTCTACCACCCTCCCACTCAATTCTTTCGAGAGAAACCTTTCCTCGAGAAAGGATCCGTTTCTAGAAACAAACACTTTGCTTTCGGATCTGAGATAGGAGATGTACCCAACTGTTTTGGATATCCTATGAAGATGCATTTATCCGCTTTGGGTTCGAGCTTATCAGACTGAAACCTTTTTCACATAAGTGTCGAAGCCCCAAACTTTCAACAAACGACAGTTTAGATTTCTCTAAACCTCACTCTATACTGTATCATCTCAACGGAAATACGCGGTGCCCTATTTAAAGTGAATGCGGTTGTCTTTAATGCATAACCCATAAACGATAGTGGTAATTCGATAAGAGACATCATAGTATGCACCATACCAAATAGTGTGTGGCTATGACGTCCAGACACATCATCACACTATGATGTTCCAGGTGGCATGAACTGCAAAACAATTTCCACATTGTCTTAACTGCGTACCAAAACTCGTAACTCAGATATTCATTTCTATGATCATATCGTAGACCGTTTATCCTCTTGTTACGACGAACTTCACTCCGAAATAGAATTGAACTTTTCAATATTTCAGACTTGTGATTCATTAAGTAAATACTCTTGCATCTACTCAAATCGTCATTGAAGTAAGAACATAATGATATCCACTGCGTGCCTCAGCACCCATTGGACTGCATACATCAAAATGTATCACTTCCAACAAGTTACTATCTTGTTTCATCTCAATGAAAATAAGGCCTTGCTCATGTGGTATGATTTGCATGTCACTAGTGATTCAAAATCAAGTGAGTATAAAGATCCATCACCATGGAGCCTCTTCATGCAATTTATACTAACATGACTCAAGCGGCAGTGTCACAAGTAAGTGGTACTATCATCATTACCTCGTATCTTTTGGCACCAATATTATGAACATGTGTAACACTACGATCGAGATTCAATAAACCATTGAAGGTGATTATTCAAGAAAACAGAGTAACCATTATTCTCTTTAAATGAATAATCGTATTGCAATAAACACGATCCAATCATGTTCATGCTTAACGCAAGCACCAAATAACAATTATTTCGGTTTAACACCAATCCCGATGGTAGAGGGAGCGTGCGATATTTTGATCATATCAATCTTGGAAACACTTCCAACACGTATCGTCACCTCGCCTTTAGCTAGTCTCCGTTTACGCCGTAGCTATCATTTCGTGTTACTAATCACTTAGCAACCAAACCGGTATCCAATACCCTCATGCTACTAGGAGTACTAGTAAAGTACACATCAACATCATGTATATCAAATATACTTCTTTCGACTTTTGCCAGCCTTCTTATCTACCAAGTATCTAGAGTTGCTCCGTCTCAGTGACTGTTCCCCTCATTACAGAAGCACTCAGTCTCAGGTTTGGGTTTAATCTTGGGTCTCTTCACTAGTGTAGCAACTGTTTTGCCGTTTCACGAAGTATCCCTTCTAGCCCTTGCCTTTCTTGAACTTAGTGGTTCTACAAACCATCAACTATTGATGCTCCTTCTTGATTTCTACTTTCGCAGTGTCAAACATTGCGAATCGCTCAAGGATCATTGTATCTATCCTTGATATGTTATAGTTCATCACGAAGCTCTCACAGCTTGGTGGCAGTGACTTTGGAGAACCATCACTATCTCATCTGGAAGATTAACTCCCACTTGATTCAAGCGATTGTCGTACTCAGACAATCTGAGCACACGCTCAACGATTGAGCTTTTCTCCTTTATTTTGTGGACAAAGAATATTGTCAGAGGTCTCGTACCTCTTAACAGGCACAAGCATGAAATCACAATTTCATCTCTTTAGAACATCACTTATGTTCCGTGACATTTCAAAACATTTTCGACGCCTTGCTTCTAAGCCATTAAGTATTTTGCACTGAACTATCGTGTAGTCATCAGAAACGTGTATGTCGGATATTCACAACATCCACAGACGACGCTCGAGGTGCAGCACACCGAGTGGTGCATTAAGGACATAAGCCTTCTGCGTAGCAACGAGGACAATTCTCGGTTTTACAGACTTAGTCCGCAAAGTTTGCTACTATTAATTTTCAACTAAATTTTCTCTAGGAACATATAAAAACAGTAGAGCTATAGCGCAAGCTACATCATAATTCGCAAAGACCATTAGACTATGTTCATGACAATTAGTTCAATTAATCATATTACTTAAGAACTCCCACTCAAAAAGTACATCTCTCTAGTCATTTGAGTGGTACATGATCCAAATCCGATATCTCAAGTCCGATCATCACGTGAGTCGAGAATAGTTTCAGTGGTAAGCATCTCTATGCTAATCATATCAACTATATGATTCATGCTCGACCTTTCGGTCTCATGTGTTCCGAGGCCATGTCTGCACATGCTAGGCTCGTCAAGCTTAACCCGAGTGTTCTGCGTGTGCAACTGTTTTGCACCCGTTGTATGTGAACGTTGAGTCTATCACACCCGATCATCATGTGGTGTCTCGAAACGAAGAACTGTCGCAACGGTGCACAGTCGGGGAGAACACAATTTCGTCTTGAAATTTTAGTGAGAGATCACCTCATAATGCTACCGTCGTTCTAAGCAAGATAAGGTGTAAACAGGATTAACATCACATGCAATTCATAAGTGACATGATATGGCCATCATCATGCGCTTCTTGATCTCCATCACCAAAGCACCGGCACGATCTTCTTGTCACCGGCGTCACACCATGATCTCCATCATCATGATCTCCATCAATGTGTCGCCATCGGGGTTGTCGTGCTACTCATGCTATTACTACTAAAGCTACGTTCTAGCAATATAGTAAACGCATCTGCAAGCACAAACGTTAGTTTGAAGACAACCCTATGGCTCCTGCCGGTTGCCGTACCATCGACGTGCAAGTCGATATTAACTATTACAACATGATCATCTCATACATCCAATATATCACATCACATCGTTGCCCATATCACATCACAAGCATACCCTGCAAAAACAAGTTAGACGTCCTCTAATTTTGTTGTTGCATGTTTTACGTGGTGACCATGGGTATCTAGTAGGATCGCATCTTACTTACGCAAACACCACAACGGAGATATATGAGTTGTTATTTAACCTCATCCAAGGACCTCCTCGGTCAAATCCGATTCAACTAAAGTTGGAGAAACTGACACCCGCCAGTCATCTTTGAGCAACGGAGTTACTCGTAGCGATGAAACCAGTCTCTCGTAAGCGTATGAGTAATGTCGGTCCGAGCCGCTTCGATCCAACAATACCGCGGAATCAAGAAAAGACTAAGGAGGGCAGCAAAACGCACATCACCGCCCACAAAAACTTTTGTGTTCTACTCGAGAAGACATCTACACATGAACCTAGCTCATGATGCCACTGTTGGGGAACGTCGCATGGGAAACAAAAATTTTCCTACGCGCACGAAGACCTATCATGGTGATGTCCATCTACGAGAGGGGATATGTGATATACGTACCCTTGTAGACCGTACAGCAGAAGCGTTAGTGAACGCGGTTGATGTAGTGGAACGTCCTCACGTCCCTCGATCCGCCCCGCGAACCATCCCGCGATCAGTCCCACGATCTAGTGCCGAACGGACGGCACCTCCGCGTTCAGCACACGTACAGCTCGACGATGATCTCGGCCTTCTTGATCCAGTAAGAGAGACGGAGAGGTAGAAGAGTTCTCTGGCAGCGTGACGGCGCTCCGGAGGTTGGTGATGATCTCGTCTCAACAGGGCTTCGCCCGAGCTCCGCAGAAATGCAATCTAGAGGTAAAACCTTGGAGATATGTGGTAGGGCTGCCGTGGCAAAGTTGTCTCAAATCAGCCCTAAAATCCCACTATATATAGGAGGAGGAAGGGGGAGCCTTGCCTTAGGGTCCAAGGACTCCCAAGGGGTCAGCCGAACCAAAGGGGGAAGGTCTCCCCCCCCCCCCAAACCGAGTCCTACTTGGTTTGGAAGGTGGAGTCCTTCTTCCCTTTCCCACCTCCTCTTTTTTTTCTCTTTGATTTTTCTTCCAATGCGCATAGGGCTCTTTTGGGCTGTCCCACCAGCCCACTAAGGGCTGGTGCGCCACCCTCAATGCCTATGGGCTTCCCCGGGGTGGGTTGCCCCCCCCCCCCCCGGTGAACTCCCGGAACCCATTCGTCATTCCCGGTACATTCCCGGTAACTCCGAAAACCTTCCGGTAATCAAATGAGGTCATCCTATATATCAATCTTCGTTTCCGGACCATTCCGAAAACCCTCGTGACGTCCTTGATCTCATCCGGGACTCCGAACAACATTCGGTAACCAACCATATAACTCAAATACGCATAAAACAACGTCGAACCTTAAGTGTGCAGACCCTGCGGGTTCGAGAACTATGTAGACATGACCCGAGAGACTCCTCGGTCAATATCTAATAGCGGGACCTGGATGCCCATATTGGATCCTACATATTCTACGAAGATCTTATCGTTTGAACCTCAGTGCCAAGGATTCAGATAATCCCGTATGTCATTCCCTTTGTCCTTCGGTATGTTACTTGCCCGAGATTCGATCGTTAGTATCCGCATACCTATTTCAATCTCGTTTACCGGCAAGTCTCTTTACTCGTTCCGTAATACAAGATCCCGTAACTTACACTAAGTCACATTGCTTGCAAGGCTTGTGTGTGATGTTGTATTACCGAGTGGGCCCCGAGATACCTCTCTGTCACACGGAGTGACAAATCCCAGTCTCGATCCATACTAACTCAACGAACACCTTCGGAGATACCTGTAGAGCCTCTTTATAGTCACCCAATTACGTTGCGACGTTTGATACACACAAAGCATTCCTCCGGTGTCCGTGAGTTATATGATCTCATGGTCATAGGAACAAATACTTGACACGCAGAAAACAGTAGCAACAAAATGACACGATCAACATGCTACGTCTATTAGTTTGGGTCTAGTCCATCACATGATTCTCCTAATGATGTGATCCCGTTATCAAGTGACAACACTTGCCTATGGCCAGGAAACCTTGACCATCTTTGATCAACGAGCTAGTCAACTAGAGGCTTACTAGGGACAGTGTTTTGTCGATGTATCCACACAAGTATTGTGTTTCCAATCAATACAATTATAGCATGGATAATAAACGATTATCATGAACTAAGAAATATAATAATAACTAATTTATTATTGCCTCTAGGGCATATTTCCAACAATTTCAGTAGGTGTGAGTTTACTCAAGTCAAGTCATTTGTATAAAGAGAAAGGCATAACACTAACAGCAGCTCCTAGATCACATAAAGCATTTTTTGCATAGTTATTTTTTATGGAACATGCTATAGTTGGTATTCCTGGATCTCCTAGTTTTTTAGGTACTCCATCCTTAAAGGTATAATTGGCAAGCATGGTAGAGATTTCAGCTTCAAGTATTTTTGTTTTATTAGTGACGATGTCTTTCATGTACTTAGCATGAGGAGACATTTGTACGCAAAAAGACTGGCCTAAGCATTTCAGCAAAGCGTTCAAATTCCTCATCATCTTTTTTCTTAGTTGGTTTAGGTGGGTAAGGCATGGGTTTTTGAACCCATGCCTATCTTTCTTTGCCATGCTTTCTAGCAACAAAATATATTTTATCATATCGCTTATTCTTAGGTTGTGGGTTATCAAGATCAATAGCAGGTTCTATCTCAACATCATTATCTAGTTCTTTATCATTGTCAGGTTGAGCATCCATATGAGCATCATCATTATCATTTTCATTATCACTACGTGAATGTGCATTACCACATTGAGTTTCAGCATGAGAGATAGAGATACCATTAGGGTTAGCAAAAGGTTTCTCTAATTCAAGTTCACTAGAGGTATGCAAGGTCCTATCATTTTTCTCTTTCTTTTTCTTCATAGAAGGGCTAGGTGCATCAATATTAATTCTTTGTGAATCTTGTTCATTTATTTTAAGATGACCTTATGGATAAAGTGGATCTTGAGCCATTGTGCCTCCTCTAGTCATTACTCTAACAACATGATCATTCATATTATTAGTCATTTCATGAAGTTGCTCACTTTGAGATTTAACAACTTGTTCTAGTTGGGTTTGAACCATATAAGCATGTTTTCCTACACCTCTTACATCATTGGTGATTCTAAATAACAAGTCACTTAAGCGAGAAATCATATCAGAGTTATGTTTCAATTGTTTCATGACATAGGCGTTGAAATGATCTTGCTTCATAATATAATTATCAAACTCATATAAGCATTCACTAGGAGGTTTATTGTAAGGGATGTCACCTTTATCAACCTTTAAGAGATAATTTACCTCCACCACCTATGGTGGTGTTTGGATACCATGGATTTCTTTGATAGGTGGTAAATTTTTGACATCTTCAGCTTTAATGCCTTTTTCCTTCATACATTTCTTTGCCTCTTGCATAGTTTGAGGACTAAGGAATAAGATACCTCTCTTCTCTGGAGTAAGCTTAGGTGGTTGTTCAGGAAGTGTCCATTCATCGTAATCCTTCAATATATTAGTCAATAATTCCTCAGCTTGTTCGACCATTCGTTCCCTGAAAACACAACCAGCACAACTATCTAGGTGGTCCTTAGAAGCATCGGTTAGTCCATTATAAAATATATCAAGTATCTCATTTTTCTTAAGAGTATGATCAGGCAAAGCATTAAGTAATTAGAGAAACCTCCCCCAACCTTGTGGGATACTCTCTTCTTCAATTTGCACAAAGTTAAATATTTCCTGTTAGGTAGCTTGTTTCTTATGAGCGGGAAAATATTTTCACAGAAGTAGTAGATCATATCCTGGGGACTACGCACACAACAAGGAGCAAGAGTATTATACCAAATCTTAGCATCACTTTCTAATGAGAACAAAAATAATTTGTGGATATAGTCATAGCGAATTTTCTCATCGTTAGTAATTAGGAAGGCTGTATCATTTAGCTTAGTGAGATGTGACACAACAGTTTCATTTTCATAGCCATAAAAAGGATCAGATTCAACCCGAGTGATTATCTCTGGGTCGACAGAGAATTCATAATCCTTATCGGTAATAAAGAGAGGTGAAGTAGCAAACTTAGGATCATATTTCATTCTAGCATTCAAGGATTTTTTATTTCAATTTGCATAGTAGTTTCTTAAGATCTTCTCTATCCTTACAAGCATGAAAGTCTCTAGCAATTTCTTCATCTATAACATAACCTTCAGGTATTTCAGGCATCTCAGTTATAGGATAATCATGGCTAAAAGGTATTTAAATATTTTCAGTAGCAAGGACTTCATCTGTTTTGATAGTATCATCACTTTCAGCATGCTCAATTTCTTTAGCTCTAGCAAGTTGTTCATCAAGAAATTCACCTAGTGGAACAGTATCATCAAGCAAGGTACTAGCATCATCATAAGCATCATTCATAGCAGAGGTAGCATCATCAATTACTTGCGACATATCACGATTAATAGCATGTGGTGGTGGTGTTGCAAGTCTACTCAAAACGGAGGGTGAATCAAGTGCAGAGCTAGATGGCAGTTCCTTACCTCCCCTTGTCTTAGACGGAAAAATCTTGGTTCTTGGATCTTTCATATTCTTCATAGTGGTAAATAAATAAATATCCCAGTGAGTCAGCAAATATAGTTATGCTTTGGTGTCAGAAAACATTCTTGATAACCCACAAGTATATGGGATCGCGAGAGTTTTTGAGGATAGAGTAATCAACCCAAATTTATATATTCGACACAAGGGTAGCCAAAGAATGCTTGTAGGTATTAGCAGCTAAGTTGTCAATTCAAACACACTTGGAAATTTAGTATCTGCAGCACAGTGAACAGTAGCACACTAATATGATAGTTTTGATAGAAGTGGTAACAGTAGCAGCAGTAACGGTAACAGTGATAGCAGTTTTGTAGCAGTTGTAACAACAGTAACAAGAGTAGTAACTTAGCAAGCACAATATGTGGAAAACTTGTATGCACTGGATCGGTGATATTTTTGGATAATATTCGTCATATTACATTTACAACATAGAGTGACACAAAACTAGCTCCTGTTCATCGATATAATGTAGGCATGTATTCCCTAGATAGCCATACGTGCTTATGGAAAAGAACTTGCATGACATCTTTTGTCCTACCCTCCCGTGGCAGCGGGGTCCATAAGGAAACTAAGGGATATTAAGGCCTCCTTTTAATAGAGAATCGAAACAAAGCATTAACACATAATGAATACATGAACTCCTCATACTACGGTAATCACCGTAAAAAATCCCAATTATTGTCACTTTGGGGTATGCGAATCATAACACGTAGTAGGTGCATATAACTTGCAAGATCGGACCAGGAACATAGATATAATGTTGAAAACATAAAGGTTCAGATCTGAAATCATGACACTCGGGCCCTAGTGACAAGCATTAGGCATAGCAAAGTCATAACAACATCTATCTCTGAACATAGTGGATACTAGAGATCAAGCCCTAACAAAACTAACACGATTACATGATGAATCTCATCCATCTCTTCACTGACCAACAAGCCTACGAAGGGATTACTCACTCCCGGTGGAGAGCTTCATGGAATTGGCGATGGAGAAGGGTTGGTGATGACGAAGACCAAATATTCCCCTCTCCGGAGCCCCAAACAGACTCCGGATTAGGCCTTTCGATGAAGAACAAGAGGTGGCGGCGACTCCGTATTGTGAAATGCGACGAAACTTTCTCTCCAAATTTTTTCTCCGAAAATAGGAATTTATAGCGTTGGCATTATTGTCTACGGAGCCACGTGGGCCCCACTAGACACCAGGCCGCGCTAGGGGGGCCTCGCGCGCCCTGATGTATAGTGGGCTGTTGTGGCACCCCCTTCGGTGGATCTTGGTTCCAATATTTTATATACATTTCAAAAAAATCTCTAAAAAGTTTCGTTCCATTCCGAGGAGTTTTATTTCTGCACAAAAACAACATCATCGTAGTTCTGCTAAAAACAACATCAGCCCGGGTTAGTTGCATTCAAATCATGCAAACTAGAGTCCAAAACAATAGCAAAAGCGTTAGGAAAAGTAGATACGACGAAGACATATCACCGCCACACATGTCGCCAAACCGGTTTCCATCCCGCCAGCCTCGTCACCCCCATCCCGCCGCCCAGTCAGCACCCATCCCGTCGACCCCAACTTCGTCGGCCGCCGGCACCAGTTGCCCCCGTACGCCCCCAGCCGCCCCATCCTGCCGCCTGCAGCCGCCCCCGTCCACTCCATCCATCCCCAGCCGCACGGGTTGACCTAACCTGCGATGGATAGAGAGGGCTTCGACGCGTGGGGTTCGCAGCCTCGGCAAGCGGCCCAGCTACCCAGGCCGGTATCGACCTCAACTCACAAGCTCCGGTGTCGGAGGGGTTCCCGGGGTTTAGGATGTATGGAGCTTTCCTAGATAGCGCGACGAGCTCCTCCCTGGACGCGTCAGGGGCTCCGGGCTCCCTCCCTATCGGCCACCGCGTGCCGGAGCAGGAGACGAATGGGCGAACCCGTCGCCACCCTTGGCCCGACAACTGAACTTCGATGGCTCCTCGTCGGTGGCAGTCGGTCGCAGAGGAGGAAAGGGAGGCCACACAAGAGCCGGCCACACCAAATCCGATTGGAAAAAAGCAAGAAAGTATATTTATTGTTAATTTAACCCTGTCATTTGAATATCATCTTTGGCTAAAGTCAGTTTAGGATTAGTCACGAATTAGATAACCTCTAGGTGTGTTAGAGTATCCAAACAGGGTCATCGTTGGGTGCCACTCTGTCGCGTGAACCGTCGTGATTTGGCCCCATCCGCCACCGTTGAGACGCCGTCGAATTTCCCACTTTCCTCGCAGCTTTGCGGCTTCTTCCAGCGCGCCCTCAATGCATTCGGCAGCTTGCTTGGAGGTAAAATTCTCAAAATTTTATTGCGGAAGGGGAGACCATAGTTTGCACTTTGCAGTTTCACTTTTGCAATTCGTACAGGATATTATTGATTGATTGATGAAAACAACGATAATTCACAGCCTCACTTGGTTCAACCGTCAACAATCGACTGAAGCTTAACTCTCTAACGAACAGCTCACAGTTACTCTCTCGAGCCTAAACAGGCCCCGCCACATAGCTACGTCACGCCGCCATTCGAGCGAGCGCCTCGCCGGCACGCTCGCCTGTGGACAGCCGGAGCTTCCTGTAGTCATCGTAGTTGAACGGCTTGAACCGGCGCGGGTGCTGCTCGTCGACGAACGCCTCCGGCGCGCACACCCTGTCGTCCTTGGGCGCGAGCAGGAACATGGCGATCGAGATGCGCGGCACGGCCGCCACGCACTGCACCCGGTGCTTCACGGTGTGCAGCCTCCCGTTGCTCCACGCCTGAAACACAAGACAGGGTGCTCACTCAGAGGCTCAGGCGCTCAGCGCACCGGACGGAAAGGGACACGCCAAGAATTTCCAGCTGAAACGAATGATGGTACCGTGCCGACGTCGCCGACGTTGACAAGGAACGAGCCGGGGACGGGGTCGACGCGGACGAACTCGCCGGTGGCGGGGTCCAGTACCTCGAGGCCGCCGACGCAGTCGTCCTCCTGGAGCACGGTGAGGAAGCCGGAGTCCGTGTGGATCTGCACGCCCGAGGAGCCCACGGTGTCCTGCGTGTAGTTGTACCTGTTCATTCGGAACTGGCACGGCCAGTCCTGGAACGGGTGGCCCTCCAGCCCAAGGCTCGCGGCCACCTTGCCGGCGACGTCCACGATCAGCTCGTGCATCGCCTCGGCGTAACTCTTGACGGTCTCCCTGCGGCAGATTAGCGTGTGCTGAGATCAAAATCGGAGGATCCGAAACTGATTTGGTGCCAAGAAAGGTGCGATCGATTTGGTCCGACCTGACGCGGGGCGGCGCGTCGAGGCGCGCGCAGAAGGCGTCGACGTCGGCGGGGGCGGCGGCGTCCAGGAGGCCGAAGGCCTCATAGAGCGGGTTGGCGGGGCTGGGCGCCACGTAGCCGCTGCCGGCGATGATGTCGGCGTTGCGGCGCTTGGCTTCGTCGGGGAGGTCGAAGAGCGCGCGCACGGCGGCCTTCATCTCCGCCTGGAGCGCCGCGGGCACGCCGTGGCCGGACACGCGGAAGCAGCCCAGGCGCTCGCACGCGTCCTGCAGCCGCGCCGACTCCTCCGGCCGCTCGCCGGCGAGCCGCAGGTCGATCGCCGGGATCCCCACCATCTGCGCTGCTTTACTAGTTGGGCGGAGTCACGCGACGCGCCGATCTCGTTGGCTTGCGTGTGGGATCAACTGAAACTCCGTGGAGATGTAGGAGTAGTATTTAGAGGCCGGTCGTGAGAGGGACGCAGGGGGCAGGGCGGCGAGTTCCGCCGCCGGTTGTCGGGACAACCGCACCTAAACTGGCGGCACGGAGCAACGAACAAGTTTCCGTGTACTGAGGTTGGTGAGACAGTCAGCCGACACATAGCCGTGCACGTCAAACACAGCCACTTATGTCTTGTTACTGCACTGTCTACTGCACGATTGTCTCAATTTTGTTAAAAGAACAAATCGAGAGTGAAGCTGATGGACCTAGCCCACTCGTCCACGATCGGACAAGAGTGCAACTATACATACTAGTAGAATGCCACGGGCTCTGTAAAATTTATAATTAGTCTCTTCCATTTACCATCTCCTCATCTTGGATGAATCCATGACGCTCTAATTAGAAACACAACAATCAAGTATTAGAAATTTTTATTGAATGTGATAATCTACATAAACCAACAATATTGAATAACATAATATCTCTAATTACTTACGGCATCTACAATGAAGGAATTTATGGATCGATTTCCAGCCGTTACGAGCAATTCCCATTAGAAACCAACCAAAATATTCGTTAGCGTGGAATCAAAACATGTAGCTAGGGTAATTTATTGGAGAAAAACAACTTTAGCGCCTACACAAACGCTAGAGCATTGCAGATGCCCTTAGTGTGCCATGCACTTTTGTAGAAAATCCGCTCATCCTTTTATAATCAACCAGCAATCCAGTTAAATTTCAAACATCCTCAAAAAAAAAGTCAAACTTCTCCGCTTGCACGCGGAAAAAATACATCGCTATAATGGGGAGGCAGCCGAGACCAACAAGACTACCATCCAATCTCGACTTCGTGCTCTTCCACCTCCATTGATAAAGACAGGTTGCCAATGCTTTCCTCACCATGACATCAAGAAACCACCGACATCCATCCCCGCATCAACCCCTACCTCTTGTTGTCGTCTGCATTGTTCCTGCAATGACCATGGAGCCATCTGCGTCTACCATGCGAGACCGTGGTCAGAAAAATCTTTTGTGCATCCACTTCATGGACCTTGAGCGACAGCAAGAGCTGCAAATTCTGGACCGGCCCTTGGCTTGATGGAGCTCCAGTCACTCAGCTTGCACCCACCTTGGCTGCTTTTGTACGATGTTCTAGAAGGAATCACCGGCTTGCCTGCGATTCCACCCCGCAACAACCTTGGATCCAAGAAATTCGTGGCGCCCTTGGACAGGCAACAATGGTCGAGTAGCAGTTGGACAGGCAACAATGGTCGAGTAGCAATGAGGGGCCGCACATCCCTGAGTGCGTCCTATACTTCAATCATGTTAATTGTAGAGTAGTTTTCATTACATGTTGTAAACAAAATAAAGATTATTTGTATCAGCAATGCACATTTTGTTTAGGGTGATAGATATAAGAGGTGTGCTTCGGTGCCCCTAACAAAAAGTAGAAGAGGAAACGTATACCCACCTCGTATTGTACACTACAGGCCACCGTATGTATACAATACGGGGCCCCATACTGTATATACGTACGAAGGCCCGTAGTATACAATACGAGGATGTGGGTATACGCTTTCCCTTCTACGTTTTGTCGGGGGGTGTACCGAAGCAAAAGTGTAGATATAAATTGATGTATTATCTATACATAGAAAGCAATGATTTGATACCTCCAACTATGAAACTGGAATAAGTAGAGCTGGCATAAAATTAGAGATGGTTAACAATTAAGGGAAGAAAAAGATAGAAAGGACCCCATGCGCACCTTTGATTTCTATACTACTGCGCTTTGGTACATCATGAGTCGAAGCACATCGAGCAACGGGGTATGGAGAAGAGGGGTTGACTGGGAGGCAAAAAGGGTGATGGACCAGAGAGCAAGGGTGCTCAATGGTTTTTTCCCTGCCCGATGATGACGGCTCCTTGGAGGAGCAGAAGGGAGACATGAAACAACATAGGGTTCAACTCCTTTGCAGTTTGGTTCTTATTGTATAGGTATTGTAGTTGTTCAAATATTCCATTCTTTCCAATCCAATGGCTATTCTTCACCCCCTTAATTTTGTTGTTAATTAGAAACAAGCACCTAATAGTGTGGAGGAAAACTGCGGAAGTTCACTTCAAAAAGAACGCAAGCAAATTAGTTTGGGCCCCAAACAGCGCCTAGACCATTGTGTAAAGTGAAGTGAAACAACAAAGTACAAATTCAGATCTTCAACCTTTGAGTAAGTATTTGGTTGTGATCATTCTAGATTACTTGTGTCTGTGTGTGTATGCGCGTGTGTGTGTGTGTGTGTTTGCATATTTAAAAAATAACACACAGCAACAGTGAGAAAAATAGCACAATTGCAGACTTAAAACAGATGTAGAATCACAATCATAAACTGGAACTACGCCGGATGTTGGACTCTGTTGCCTGCAACTGCAATCATACTCCTACACAGTATCAAATAGGCAATCTATGAAAACATGACAAGATTTATTAAATTTGGCATGAATAGATTCTTTAACACAAAGTAGCATATAACCTAATCACCAAAGAGAAAAAAAGACAGAGCTGAGTAGTAATTAATGAATGAGCTATACCCAGAGCTGAGTAGTAATTAATGAATGAGCTATACCGCATCACCAAAAAAGGGAAAAAATGAGTTCACTTGTTTACCTAGGTTGGAATTACAAGACCTTGGCAAGCTTGTTCTTGAAGGTGTAGTTCCATGATCATTTGCCTTATATATAGAGTGGCATGATGCACAACATCACAATTTAGATCACATTAATTGCAGTACATCCCGCCAACAGCTTGAGGATGCCAAAGAATATGAATGTACTAATTACCAAACTCGTTATCCGAATCACCCTAAAACAATGATCAAAATCCATGAGAAGAGGAACACGTAATCCCTCCATGAGATCAGCCACTCCAGCATCGAACATGTGGAAGATGTAATTGTATTCAATGACCGAATCATCAATGTGGTCATGCATAACCCCAACAGAGATGACCGTGGCACTCGCCCTCGTCTAATCACAGAACCAAAGAACAAAATAAACAAGATTCAGTGACTAATCCAGAAATTATTAAACAAGGGGAAGTGAATTGATAACAAGTATTAAAAGCATAAACCACTGCTTGGTATATATCACCAACCATCAAACCTGAATTGTGTTGTCTTGGGAGAGCCGCATGATGCCGACAATTGTGATGTACTTGATTGTTGTTGCTAAACATGTGGTGATGTTGCCGTCATCCTCTCCCGTCTCCACTTCCACTATTGTTTCACTTAAGATACTTTTAGTACATGCCAAGAGTTTCACATTATAATTTTATTTAAAAATGGTTTATCATTTTGTTCGATGAGAACTGTAGTGATATTTAACTGTATGCCTAATGATTTAGTAGTGCAACAAAGCTTGCCTAGAGCATTTCCACAATACTATTTTGAGAAGGATGATAAAAAATCTAATAGCCACATTCACGCGATAGTGCTCTTTTGATCACGTGCTCATGTGAGCACGTTTGAACATTAAAATTGAAAAATAGTAAAATATTTAAAAAATCTGAATTTTTTTGTGAGAAACATTGATGTTTTTTCCACACGCTTGCAAATTTTCATCACCATATGACTTTCGTCGAAAATGCAGCAAAAAAAACCGATGCTCCAAAATGCTACAAAAAAACCGACTTTTTTGAACATCGTTTTTGTTTTTGTTTATCCCTCAGTAAATTATAGTAGAATGCTTGTACGTTGCTACGGGCCACAATACAAATAAATGAATCGATTAAATGATTAAGGTTGTCAAAGCTTATTTCTTTCTCGTACATCCTGGCGTTTATGGACATCATGGGCACCCAACAGGCTCCTTAAAATTTATCTGTCTCGCAGTTCACGCTCCCTAAATCCATACCATATGTTAGAAATGTGGTTGTCCAAACTATTCACCATGCTATATCTTAAGCACGTAGGCTGAACACAAAAACCTCACCCAACGACACATCCTTCCCATTTCCTCCTACACTCTCGCATTCCCGATAGATTTTTGCCGTAGCGGGACATTTCTAGTTGGAGCGCTGTCCTTTGAAACCAGATGACACCCACATCACCTTCACCGCGGTACCCTTATGTTCTTCACCATTTAAAACCGGATGAAACCCACCTCACATTCGACATGGCACCCTATGTTCTTCAGCCTTTAAAACCGGATGACGCCTTCAGCATGGCGCCCTATGTTCTTCACCCTGCCAACCGCCCCGCTTTCCTCCTTGATCCCCTCCCCCGTGTTTGTGATGATCAACCACCACCATAAGGGGAGGATGTGCGCGCCGCTCATGCCCCCCTCCCCCCCCCCCCCCCCCCCCAAACCATGAATGCGGATCTCGTGTCTCTTGAGCAAGGAAACAGAAAATTAATTTGTTGTAAAGAAAAGGTAGTTAATTGCACGTGAGTTGCAACGGAAACATAAATATTACCAGTCAAATCAATTTACTTGCAGAAAATCTCTATGGAGAAGAGGCAAGAACAGATTATCCCGAGTTTACAATTGTAAAATAACCAATGGAGGAACAATACACACGAGTTATCATTGCTTATGTGTGTTGCTACAAGCTAGTTCACTCTTGCTCGATTCTTGCTAGCAAAGTCACTCGCTGGAACTTCCAACATCAGCTTTTTATGCTCTCGCAACAAAAAAATCTTGTTATGAACGATGCTGGATTAGAAGGCTACGTGCTGCTACCACTACCTTATGCATCCTCCTTTCGATGGTCTTCCTCTAATCTTCCTTGATGGATCCATGTCTTCTAGTCGCTTCAGGCGGACCAGCGAGTTCATGAGCAAGTGAATGAACAAGTAGCGAGTGATGGATCCATGTCTTCTGAATATCTTGATACCAATTCTATTTGAGTGCATGTCCTGTGTTTTGTACCTTCAGCCCAAACATTAATTAGTTGTATAGAAGGCATGTCCTCTTGATATCATGAATAGGGGTCATCTTACTTTGCATTGTATGAACTTAACACTGACAATGATGTATCACTTCTCAGCATTTTTCTTTGTTACCTTTTTACATGCTCGACGACCACCTTGAAAGCTTGAATTTCTCTGCAGCCAGATTGGAATTTGAAGCATTAAATGATAGAAATATTTCTTCTCTAATTAATATGTCGGTAAAACTAACATTAAAAATATTACAAAGATTAGATGAGGCGATCAAACTGATCAAAAAAGGAAGTCCAAGCAAAAGATTGGAGGAGTAGACTGAACATACTTACTAAACTGGCCAAAAATCAAGGCACCCTGAAGGAGGATAGTCGTGCATGCCCAGGTTTTTGCTCGCAACATGTCGGCCATGTTGGAACCCCATCTTCTTGGCAGGCACATCGGACTTGGCGGAGGTGACTCTATCTGGTGCATATGCGAGTATAGTACCCTCCGTCACAATTGTAAGGTATTTTAGATATTTCAATATAGACTACATACATATAGAAATGAGTGAACAAGCACACTAAAATGCATCTATATACATCTGAATCAAAAAAACGTTAGAACATCTTATAATTCTGCACGGAGTTTGTTCTTTAATTAGTAATCTTGTACAAAGCACAGGAAAAAATAATAGAAGTTTGACACTAAACATTGTTCTTTAAACTGAATTAAATTAAATGCAATACCATCCAATTTATGGTACCCCGCCTTGAACAAATTGTAGTTTATAGCTAAACCTTTTGAGCAATGAATAAAAATAGTACACACGTTAAATTTACGTTCTCCTCCTTCAGGAAACATATTACCTAATAATTGACTACTGCCTGCATTAGGTGAATCGACAAAACATGGTGCACAAAAATATCATAACATGTCAGTTGAGAAGAGCAATCACGAGATAATTATTTTCTTGCCAAGCAGCGTTGGAGAACTACCATGTAATTCTGCCCTCAGAATGCACGGCGGAGAAGAGTAAATTCATAAAAACTCATACATAGATAAAATCAGAAATTTGAGCGACAAAACGGGTAGGAGAAAAATATCTCAAAATCACCACATAACTTTTTTCTTGCCAACCAGCGTTGGAAACTACCATGTAATTCTGCCCTCAGAACGCACGGCGGAGAAGATTAAATTCATCAAAACTCCTACGTAGCTAAAATCAGAAATTAGAGCGACAAAACGGGCGTGGAGAAAAATATCTCAACAAGTGAACAATTGATCACAAGGCATGCTCTACAGTGGTCACACTCAAGTCTCCGCACTGCACAGATTACCGCCAGGAAAATGGCAGCAACACAGCAAGGACAACGACAGTCAAGAATTACATCTCCTTTAGCCATACGGTGGTCCATACTCTCTGAAATCCTGGAAGAACAAAAAATCTTGAAAGTATGGACTCGAGAGTAAAGAACATAACAAAAGAGTTTGGAAATATAAAGGACAAAATTCAATAGTCAGTACAAACAAAGGTCTCTCTACCATAAACTCTGTACATACAAAAAAAGTGTCAATTAGATAGAACAAAAAACTGAAGAAAATTTTAGTCGAATATAACTATGAAGTATGCTTTGCCAGAAACTTACTTTGTCTGAATAACTAATTTCAGATTGGTGAATGGTGAAAAAATGACTTCACTAAGCATAATATTCAGGCCACCATTGTTATGCTCTCATGGTCAGGACACCACCGTACCTTCATCTCCAGGCCATCGCAACCCCATCGTTCTATGGACATTGTTCACAAAGTGCTAGATGTTTGTCAACTTGTGGCCCAAAACACAATCTCTGAAATATATCATAACATTTCCATGTGCCCTATGCATTTCTTATTCAAACCTATGAGTGGTTAAACTGAAATTAAAAGAGAGGAAAGTAAAACTGCACATACTTCTCAAGCCACAAAATTGGAAGATAAAGAGTACAACAATGCCTTCATATCAACATTACAAAGTGAGTTTGGGCGCACGCGGGGGGGGGGGGTACCCGTCGTTCTGTTTGTACATGAATTTTGAACACTTGCTAGAGTTATCTGGTCACCGGCACTGGACCTCATAAATCATAACAACAATTCCTCACCACTACTCTGCAAATCGTCAGTCCAAAACTCTAATCATAGAAACATAAGAGGAAACAAGGGCAATGACACTGCAAATGTTTTAAATAGTGGGCTATGGCAAATAGCGGCAGGCCTGAAAATCAGCTATAGCGGCATATTTGTACATGATACCATTTAGCGGCACCCTGCTGAAAAGGCTATCGCAAGGCTATAGCGGGGCTATAGCCGGCTATTTGAAACTATGTCTACAACTAATAAAAACCAAGTTAACCTTCTCATTCTCGTCGTTGTCATTGTAACACACATACATTACAGTGCAGACCCCGCACACGTAGGAGGAAACCAAGCTGCCCCGGCCAGCTCGTGGATCTGCATGAAGTTTCTCTTCTTGTTGACACAAACTATTTCATTTCTCGCAACATAACTTAGTATCACCTATCATGTTGCCGTGGTTTCACATCAATAGGTGCTCGGAAGTTGGAACAAGTAAAAAGGCCGACAAAATTATTTTGAGAGAATCCTTCATTCACGATGGATTTGTTGTATTTGTTTGTTTTGTGGTGAATCTGATTTCTAAACATGTATTTTTATTTGTACACCATCTCTAATAGATAACTTACATGATTTTGCTTCCAAAGTGTGAAGTACGAAAACTACTGTAAAGATGGACCTGAATGAAGGATGGACCGATCTGGCTCGTGTGTGCGTGAGGCAGGATGGCGTCTAGGTGTGTCGCCTCTATCCAGACGCGAGGCGTCCCCATCAACGCACGGGCGGCGGATTCATATGTGTCTGGCATCAGCTGGTTGCATGAACGTGTGACCGATATATTCATGTGTGTCGCATGATGCTACATGCTTGTGAATGGGTCAAGCTTCTCAAGAAATTCAGGCGATTAAACCATGGATTTGAGAAGACTACATAGCTGCAAAAGTAAATTTTTGTCAGTTTCTAGGGGGGGGGCCAGTTTAGTGTCACGGCAGCCTGCAACCATGAATCATTTTAGCATGAAAAATTCTGTCATGCTAACTTACAAACAAAGTAACAAGAGCACAACTGAAGCAAAGAAGATCAATAGATAAAAAATAGATTTGCATTATAGCCAAAAAATACGGATGAATGAATAAAATAACTCTTTCTCCTAAATCTAACATAACAGAGTATGCATGTCTAGACACTAAAATTACTGCACATGTAATGCAGTTTGTTCAAGATCCAATAAGCTAATAACCATGTTTAACACAATTTCTTACAAACACAACAAGGATTTAGATTGTAATACTAAGAGAGAACGCCCCAAGAGCTTCATAATGTTCCTCGTTGATATACTATATAGAACTATTTGAAGGCCTTCCATAAATGATTATGTTCAGTACAAAATCAAGATAAGGAAAACTCTCATTGTTCTATCCTTACCAATCGCGGTGAATTAGTAAGAAAACTGAAACTTCTTTTGGCATCCCCAACGAAGTTGCTTTGCTCAAAGAACGAATTATTTGGACAGAATTATTTTGTCATGCACAAGGAAGTTGCACCGCTCACAAAAACAAACAAGAAGAAATTAACCACCATGATAACTAACCAAATGAAGTAGAAAGAAACTTGTAAAGTGGAAACGATTTTACCCAAATAGGGGATCCAAATGTTCAGATACAGCAGCCTGGCAAGACATCGGAAACGACATCATCCTGCATTTTTACTGACATTAACAAGCAATGATTCATGGTATGCTAATAATTATGTGAAGGCCAGGTCATCATGGTCCTCCTCCCCATCCATCAAGCCATTAGTTGCATATTTCGACCTTTGTGTCTTGGTGATCCGGAGTGGTGGCCGGCGAGTAGGACTGCAAGTTTGAGTATAACGGGTTGGTGTTGCCTCAAGTAGCAGAGCAAACACAAAGTAGGATTCAGCTAACAACAATACCTGACGAATGAGCTTGAGACGGGGAGGATGGACAGAGAGAGAGAGAGAGAGGGAGAGATGATACCTGGACGGAGTACTTGAGCGCGACGCCGGGGACGGTGTCCCCGCGCCGGACGGTGTGCGAGAGCGCGAAGCGGGCGAGGGATGCGGCGCGCCAGAAGGCCCTGGTGGTCGGGTCGCCGAGGACGCGGCGCATGCCCCAGGGCGCGTGGAAGGCGGCCTCCAGCACGGCGCGGTCGGAGGCGACGGCGCGCCAGAGGCGGTAGAAGCAGGTCGCCCGCGCGACGTCCGCGGGCGGGAGCCGGTGCAGGACCACCTGCAGGAGATCGTCGAGCGTGGCGGTTCCTGGAGATGATTGAGAAGGGTCGTCGCAGCCCCGTACAGGTGATCGAGAATGGCCATGGTAGCGTCGTATGCCTCTTTGCTGACGGCAATCTTGGAGGGAAGAGAGGGGAAGACAGTAGGAGGTCGAGGAGCGCGGCGGCGGCACAGGAACCCTAATCCTGTGTGGGTGAGGACTGGCGCTTGTTTTGTGCAAAGAGTTTTGTTTTGCGGTAGAAGATTGAAACATAAACCGGTGGGAGGTCAAAAATCAGGAGACGAAAATGAACCGGTGGGAAAGGAGAGACGAAAAAAACCATCCGTTGGTGGAAGGAGAGACGAAAAAAAACCAATTGTTGGTGGGAAGAGAGACGAAAAATAACCTGGTAGAGGTGGACGAAAATTAACCAGTGATGAAAATTAACCTGTGACGAAAATTAACCGATGAGATCCGGCTACCAACTGTCCCTTTATTAGTAGAGATAAATTTATTATATATATATATATAGGAAAAATACATCCTACCATCCAGGGGTAGTTACTCCACATGTTTCATATACTATTATGCGGTACTATATATATATTAATTTATCATTTTTATTATGTTTATATATTATATATAAGATTTTTCAAAGTGAATTACATGAAAAAATTACAAGTTAGCCCATAGTTTTTATTATATTTGTGAAATATACATATTTTTTATGTAAAAAAGAACATACACAAAATATGACACATACTACCTAAAAAATAGTATGTATACTACTTAAATATTATTATATACTACATACTACGCGTACATACTCTCCGATTTGACAAATACTACATACAACATACAAAACACAAGTGGTGGTAACTACCACCGGTGGTAGATAAAATAAAACCTTTTTGCTACAATTCTTGTTGGAAATATGCCCTAGAGGCAATAATAAATTAGTTATTATTATATTTCTTAGTTCATGATAATCGTTTATTATCCGTGCTATAATTGTATTGATTGGAAACACAATACTTGTGTGGATACATAGACAAAACACTGTCCCTAGTAAGCCTCTAGTTGACTAGCTCGTTGATCAAAGATGGTCAAGGTTTCCTGGCCATAGGCAAGTGTTGTCACTTGATAATGGGATCACATCATTAGGAGAATCATGTGATGGACTAGACCCAAACTAATAGACGTAGCATGTTGATCGTGTCATTTTGTTGCTACTGTTTTCTGCGTGTCAAGTATTTATTCCTATGACCATGAGATCATATAACTCACTGACACCGGAGGAATGCTTTGTGTGTATCAAACGTCGCAACGTAACTGGGTGACTATAAAGATGCTCTACAGGTATCTCCGAAGGTGTTCGTTGAGTTAGTATGGATCAAGACTGGGATTTGTCACTCCGTGTGAACGGAGAGGTATCTCGGGGCCCACTCGGTAATACAACATCACACACAAGCCTTGCAAGCAATGTAACTTAGTGTAAGTTGCGGGATCTTGTATTACGGAACGAGTAAAGAGACTTGCCAGTAAACGAGATTGAAATAGGTATACGGATACTGACGATCGAATCTCGGGCAAGTAACATACCGAAGGACAAAGGGAATGACATACGGGATTATATGAATCCTTGGCACTGAGGTTCAAACGATAAGATCTTCGTAGAATATGTAGGATCCAATATGGGCATCCAGGTCCCGCTATTGGATATTGACCGAGGAGTCTCTCGGGTCATGTCTACATAGTTCTCGAACCCGCAGGGTCTGCACACTTAAGGTTCGACGTTGTTTTATGCATATTTGAGTTATATGGTTGGTTACCGAATGTTGTTCGGAGTCCCGGATGAGATCACGGACGTCACGAGGGTTTCCGGAATGGTCCGGAAACGAAGATTGATATATAGGATGACCTCATTTGGTTACCGGAAGGTTTTCGTGCATTACCGGAAAAGTTTCGGGCTCATCGGTAGTGTACCGGGAGTGCCGGGAGGGGTGCCGGGGACCATCGGGAGGGGTGTCACGCCCCAAGGGGTCTCATGGGCTATGGGAAGAGATAAACCAGCCCCTAGTGGGCTGGAATAAGTTCCCACTAAGGCCCATAAGGTTTGAGAAGGAAAAAACACAAGGTGGAAAGAGTTTCCAAGTGGGAAGGTGGAATCCTACTCCAAGTAGGATTGGAGTAGGACTCCTCCACCTCCAATTTCGGCCAAACCTTTAGGTTTTGAGGCTGCCTCCTCCCCTCCCTCCCACCTATATATACGGAGGTTTTAGGGCTGATTTGAGACGACTTTCTCACGGCTGCCCGACCACATACCTCCATAGTTTTTCCTCTAGATCGCGTTTCTGCGGAGCTCGGGCGGAGCCCTGCTGAGACAAGATCATCACCAACCTCCGGAGCGCCGTCACGCTGCCGGAGAACTCTTCTACCTCTCCGTCTCTCTTGCTGGATCAAGAAGGCCGAGATCATCGTCGAGTTGTACGTGTGCTGAACGCGGAGGTGCCGTCCGTTCGGTACTAGATCGTGGGACTGATCGCGGGATTGTTCGCGGGGCGGATCGAGGGACGTGAGGACGTTCCACTACATCAACCGCGTTCACTAACGCTTCTGCTGTACGATCTACAAGGGTACGTAGATCACTCATCCCCTCTCGTAGATGGACATCACCATGATAGGTCTTCGTGCGCGTAGGAAAATTTTTGTTTCCCTTGCGACGTTCCCCAACAGTGGCATCATGAGCTAGGTTCATGCGTAGATGTCTTCTCGAGTAGAACACAAAAGTTTTTGTGGGCGGTGATGTGCGTTTTGCTGCCCTCCTTAGTCTTTTCTTGATTCCGCGGTATTGTTGGATTGAAGCGGCTTGGACCGACATTACTCGTACGCTTACGAGAGACTGGTTTCATCGTTACGAGTAACCCCCTTTGCTCAAAGATGACTGGCAAGTGACTGTTTCTCCAACTTTAGTTGAATCGGATTTGACCGAGGAGGTCCTTGGATGAGGTTAAATAGCAACTCATATATCTCCGTTGTGGTGTTTGCGTAAGTAAGATGCGATCCTACTAGATACCCTCGGTCACCACGTAAAACATGCAACAACAAAATTAGAGGACGTCTAACTTGTTTTTGCAGGGTATGATTGTGATGTGATATGGCCAACGATGTGATGTGATATATTGGATGTATGAGATGATCATGTTGTAATAGAAATATCGACTTGCACGTCGATGGTACGGCAACCGGCAGGAGCCATAGGGTTGTCTTTATACTAACGTTTGTGCTTGCAGATGCGTTTACTATTTTGCTAGGATGTAGCTTTAGTAGTAATAGCATAAGTAGCACGACAACCCCGATGGCAACACGTTGATGGATGATCATGGTGTGGCGCCGGTGACAAGAAGATCGTGCCGGTGCTTTGGTGATGGAGATCAAGAAGCACGTGATGATGGCCATATCATGTCACTTATGAATTGCATGTGATGTTAATCCTTTTATGCACCTTTTTTGCTTAGAACGACGGTAGCATTATGAGGTGATCTCTCACTAAAATTTCAAGACGAAGTTGTGTTCTCCCCGACTGTGCACCGTTGCGACAGTTCTTCGTTTCGAGACACCACGTGATGATCGGGTGTGATAGACTCAACGTTCACATACAACGGGTGCAAAACAGTTGCACACGCAGAACACTCGGGTTAAGCTTGACGATCCTAGCATGTGCAGACATGGCCTCGGAACACATGAGACCGAAAGGTCGAGCATGAATCGTATAGTTGATATGATTAGCATGGGGATGCTTACCACTGAAACTATTCTCGACTCACGTGATGATCGGACTTGAGATAGTGGATTTGGATCATGTACCACTCAAATGACTAGAGAGATGTACTTTTTGAGTGGGAGTTCTTAAGTAATATGATTAATTGAACTAATTGTCATGAACATAGTCTAATGGTCTTTGCGAATTACGATGTAGCTTGCGCTATAGCTCTACTGTTTTTTTATGTTCCTAGAGAAAATTTAGTTGAAAATTGATAGTAGCAAACTTTGCAGACTGAGTCTGTAAAACCGAGGATTGTCCTCGTTGCTGCGCAGAAGGCTTATGTCCTTAATGCACCACTCGGTGTGCTGCACCTCGAGCGTCGTCTGTGGATGCTGTGAACATCCGACATACACGTTTCTGATGACTACACGATAGTTCAGTGCAAAGTACTTAATGGCTTAGAAGCAAGGCACCGAAAACGTTTTAAACGTCACGGAACATAAGTGATGTTCTAAAGAGATGAAATTGTGATTTCATGCTTGTGCCCTTGTTAAGAGGTACGAGACCTCCAACAAAATTCTTTGACCACAAAGTAAAGGAGAAAAGCTCAATCGTTGAGCGTGTGCTCAGATTGTCTGAGTACGACAATCACTTGAATCAAGTGGGAGCTAATCTTCGAGATGAGATAGTGATGGTTCTCCAAAAGTCACTGCCACCAAGCTTTGAGAGCTTCGTGATGAACTATAACATATCAAGGATAGATACAATGATCTTTGAGAGATTCGCGACGTTTGACACTGCGAAAGTAGAAATCAAGAAGGAGCATCAATAGTTGATGGTTTGAAAAACCACTAAGTTTCAAGAAAGGCGAGGGCTAGAAGGGATACTTCGTGAAACGGCAAAACAGTTGCTGCACTAATGAAGAGACCCAAGATTAAACCCAAACCCGAGACTAAGTGCTTCTGTAATAAGGGGAACAGTCACTGAGGCGGAGCAATTCTAGATACTTGGTAGATAAGAAGGCTGGCAAAAGTCGAGAGAAGTATATTTGATATACATAATGTTGATGTGTACTTTACTAGTACTCCTAGTAGCACGAGGGTATTGGATACTGGTTCGGTTGCTAAGTGATTAGTAACGCGAAATGAAAGCTACGGCATAAACGGAGACTAGCTAAAGGCGAGGTGACGATACGTGTTGGAAGTGTTTCCAAGGTTGATATGATCAAACGTCACACGCCCCCTTTACCATCGGGATTGGTGTTGAACCTAAATAATTGTTATTTGGTGCTTGCGTTAAGCATGAACATGATTGGATCGTGTTTATTGCAATACGATTATTCATTCAAAAGGAATAATGGTTACTCTATTTGCTTGAATAATCACCTTCAATGGTTTATTGAATCTCGATTGTAGTGTTACACATTGGTGCCAAAAGATACGAGTTAAATGATGATAGTACCACTTACTTGTGGCACCGCCGCTTGAGTCATGTTGGTATAAATTGCATGAAGAGGCTCCATGCTGATGGATCTTTACTCACCTGATTTCGAATCACTAGTGACATGCAAATCATACCACATGAGCAAGGCCTTGTTTTCATTGAGATGAAACAAGATAGTAACTTGTTGGAAGTGATACATTTTGATGTATGCAGTCCAGTGAGTGTTGAGGCACGCAGTGGATATCATTATGTTCTTACTTCACTGACGACTTGAGTAGATACAGGAGTATTTACTTAATGAATCACAAGTCTGAAATATTGAAAAGTTCAATTCTGTTTCAGAGTGAAGTTCGTCGTAACAAGAGGATGAACTGTCTACGATATGATCATAGAAATGAATATCTGAGTTACGAATTTTTGGTACACAGTTAAGACAATGTGGAAATTGTTTCACAGTTCATGCCACCTGGAACATCATGGTGTGATGATGTGTCTGAACGTCATAGCCACGCACTATTTAGTATGGTGCATGCTGGGATGTCTCTTATCGAATTACCACTATCGTTTATGGGTTATGCATTAGAGACAACCACATTCACTTTAAATGGGGCACCGCGTATTTCCGTTGAGATGACACAGTATAGACTGAGGTTTAGAGAAATCTAAACTGTCGTTTCTTGAAAGTTTGGGGCTTCGAAACTTATGTGAAAAAGTTTCAGTCTGATAAGCTCGAACCCAAAGCGGATAAATGCATCTTCACAGGATATCCAAAACAGTTGGGTACATCTCCTATCTCAGATCCGAAAGCAAAGTGTTTGTTTCTAGAAACGGTTCCTTTCTCGAGAAAAGGTTTCTCTCGAAAGAATTGAGTGGGAGGATAGTAGAACTTGATGAGGTTATTGAACCATCACTTCAACCAGTGTGTAGCAGGGCGTAGGAAGTTGTTCCTGTGGCGCCTACACCAATTGAAGTGGAAGTGATGATGGTGATCATTAAGCTTCAAATCAAGTTACTACAAACCTCGTAGGTCGACAAGGTCGCGTACTGCTGCAGAGTAGTACGGTAACCCTGTCTTGGAGGTCATGTTGTTGAGCAACAGTGAACCTACGAGTTATGGAGAAAGCGATGGTGGGCCCAGATTCCGACAAATGGCTGGAAGCCATAAAATCCGAGAGAGGATCCATGTGTGAAAACAAAGTGTAGACTTTGGTAGAACTACTTGATGGTCATGGGACTATTGGGTAAAATGGATCTTTAAAAGAAGACAGACGATGATGGTGATAAGTCACTATTAAGAAAAGCTCGACTTGTCGCAAAGATGTTTTCGACAAGATCAAACAGTTGACTATGATGAGTCTTTCTCACTCGTAGCGATGCTAAAGGTCTGTTAGAATTATGTTAGTAGTTGCTGCATTATTTATGAAATATTGCACGTAGGATGTCAAAACATTGTTTCCTCGACGGTTTCCTTGAGCAAACATTGTATGTGATACAACCAGAAGGTTTTGTCGATCCTAAAGATACTAGCAAGTATGCAAGCTCCAGTGGTCCTTCAATGGACTGGTGCAAGCATCTCGGAGTTGGAATAAGCACTTTGATGAGATGATCAAAGATTTTGGGTGTGTACAAGGTTTATGAGAAACTTGTATTTCCAAAGAAGTGAGTGGGAGCACTATAGAATTTCTGATAGGTATATGTGGTTGACATATTATGGATCAGAAGTAATGTAGAATTTCTGTAAAGCATACAAGGTTGTTTGAAAGTAGTTTTCAAAGGAGTACCTGGATTATGCTACTTGAAGGTTGAGCATCAAAGATCTATGGAGATAGATCGAAAGCGCTTAATAGAAGTTTCAACAAGATGCATGCCTTGACAAGTTTTTGAAAGAGTTCAAAATAGACCAGCAAAGAAGGAGTTCTTGGTTGTGTTGTGAGGTGTGAATTTGAGTAAGACTCAAAACCCGACCACGGCAGAATAAAGAGAATAGATGAAGGTCATCTTCTATGCCTTAGCCGTAGAATCTAAAGTATGCCATGCTGTGTACCGCACCTGAAGTGTGCCTTGACTCAAAGTATGTTGAGAGGTACAGAGAGTGATCCATGTTTGAATCACTAGCAGCGGTCAAAATTTATCCTTAGTAACAAATGGACTAAGGAATTTTTCTCGATTATGGAGGTGGTTAAAGAGTTCGTCGTAAAGGGTTACGTCGATGCAAGCTTTGACACTGATCCGAATAACTATGAGTAGTGAAACGGATTCATATAGTAGAGTAGATATTTGGAGCATTTCCGAATAGCACGTAGTAGCAGCATCTATAAGATGACATAAAGATTTGTAAAGAACGCACGGATCTGAAAGTTTCAGAACCGTTGACTAAAACCTCTCTCACGAGCAAGACGTGATCAGACCCCATAACTATATGGGTGTTGGATTCGTTGGAATCACATGGTGATGTGAACTAGATTATTGACTCTAGTGCAAGTGGGAGACTGTTGGAAATATGCCCTAGAGGCAATAATAAATTAGTTATTATTATATTTCTTAGTTCATGATAATCGTTTATTATCCGTGCTATAATTGTATTGATTGGAAACACAATACTTGTGTGGATACATAGACAAAACACTGTCCCTAGTAAGCCTCTAGTTGACTAGCTCGTTGATCAAAGATGGTCAAGGTTTCCTGGCCATAGGCAAGTGTTGTCACTTGATAATGGGATCACATCATTAGGAGAATCATGTGATGGACTAGACCCAAACTAATAGACGTAGCATGTTGATCGTGTCATTTTGTTGCTACTGTTTTCTGCGTGTCAAGTATTTATTCCTATGACCATGAGATCATATAACTCACTGACACCGGAGGAATGCTTTGTGTGTATCAAACGTCGCAACGTAACTGGGTGACTATAAAGATGCTCTACAGGTATCTCCGAAGGTGTTCGTTGAGTTAGTATGGATCAAGACTGGGATTTGTCACTCCGTGTGAACGGAGAGGTATCTCGGGGCCCACTCGGTAATACAACATCACACACAAGCCTTGCAAGCAATGTAACTTAGTGTAAGTTGCGGGATCTTGTATTACGGAACGAGTAAAGAGACTTGCCAGTAAACGAGATTGAAATAGGTATACGGATACTGACGATCGAATCTCGGGCAAGTAACATACCGAAGGACAAAGGGAATGACATACGGGATTATATGAATCCTTGGCACTGAGGTTCAAACGATAAGATCTTCGTAGAATATGTAGGATCCAATATGGGCATCCAGGTCCCGCTATTGGATATTGACCGAGGAGTCTCTCGGGTCATGTCTACATAGTTCTCGAACCCGCAGGGTCTGCACACTTAAGGTTCGACGTTGTTTTATGCATATTTGAGTTATATGGTTGGTTACCGAATGTTGTTCGGAGTCCCGGATGAGATCACGGACGTCACGAGGGTTTCCGGAATGGTCCGGAAACGAAGATTGATATATAGGATGACCTCATTTGGTTACCGGAAGGTTTTCGTGCATTACCGGAAAAGTTTCGGGCTCATCGGTAGTGTACCGGGAGTGCCGGGAGGGGTGCCGGGGACCATCGGGAGGGGTGTCACGCCCCAAGGGGTCTCATGGGCTATGGGAAGAGATAAACCAGCCCCTAGTGGGCTGGAATAAGTTCCCACTAAGGCCCATAAGGTTTGAGAAGGAAAAAACACAAGGTGGAAAGAGTTTCCAAGTGGGAAGGTGGAATCCTACTCCAAGTAGGATTGGAGTAGGACTCCTCCACCTCCAATTTCGGCCAAACCTTTAGGTTTTGAGGCTGCCTCCTCCCCTCCCTCCCACCTATATATACGGAGGTTTTAGGGCTGATTTGAGACGACTTTCTCACGGCTGCCCGACCACATACCTCCATAGTTTTTCCTCTAGATCGCGTTTCTGCGGAGCTCGGGCGGAGCCCTGCTGAGACAAGATCATCACCAACCTCCGGAGCGCCGTCACGCTGCCGGAGAACTCTTCTACCTCTCCGTATCTCTTGCTGGATCAAGAAGGCCGAGATCATCGTCGAGTTGTACGTGTGCTGAACGCGGAGGTGCCGTCCGTTCGGTACTAGATCGTGGGACTGATCGCGGGATTGTTCGCGGGGCGGATCGAGGGACGTGAGGACGTTCCACTACATCAACCGCGTTCACTAACGCTTCTGCTGTACGATCTACAAGGGTACGTAGATCACTCATCCCCTCTCGTAGATGGACATCACCATGATAGGTCTTCGTGCGCGTAGGAAAATTTTTGTTTCCCTTGCGACGTTCCCCAACAATTCTATACAAGTTATTTTTCAATTTCAGGGTGGGCCATGGCCCATCCCTACCTCCGTCATTGTCGACCCCCTCCCCCATCCTTCGCCCGATACCGCTCTAGCCCCTCCTCCCCGGGAGGCGGCCCAGGCGGTGTGCTCCCCTGCCCTCGTCGCCCCCTACTTCCTCCCTTCTACCCTCGTCGGCGGCGGTCGCCCCCGGCCCTGGGTCGGGTGGGGTCATCGACGGCGGGATCTTCTGACCCTCCCCCCCCCCCCGCGCGCGCTTCTCCCCTTCCTAGGGCAGGGGGCGGCGGTGGTGGCCGGCAGTACGCGAGGTGTGGCGCAGCCCGTGACGCGTCCCCGACCCAGATCTTGGCCCTACGGGCCTCATCTTGGTCCTAGCGGCCCGCTCCCGGCATGGCTTCGTGCTCGTTTGTGTGGTAAGGAGGAGGAGCAACTCGAACGGGGGGCAGCGATGCCGACGGCGTGCCTTCTGCAACGCAATGGCGGGAGCTTTACGGGCGTCTCAGAGCCCGGTCGGTCATGTGGGCCCACGGGCCTCGTATGCTCCTGTTATTGTGCCTCGTCGAGGTTGAGCCCTCCCGCGTGCTGACGATGTTGCTGCCTTTAGTCCCGGCTCATTTTCGTCGTTGTGCAGAGCTCACCTTACGGTGCCGTGGTGAGACGGCGTGGAGGCTTCAAGACCGCGTTGGCGTAGGGGTTGTGGTCGGTTTGGTGGCAGGCTCCGGAGCGCCACAGGTGAAGGTGAGGATCGGAGGAAACTAAATCTGGGCATGGGCAGCCCGACCCCGTGACCCGGCCCAAAAAACCCTGGTCGGGCCGGGCTTGCAGTTCGGGCCGGGTTCGGGTCAGGCTTTCAAGCCCGGGTAGCAGTTCGGGCCAGGCTCGGGCTTGCACAAATCACCATTTTACGCGCCGGCCCAGCCACAGAATTCACTTTTTAGTCCATTCGGACCGGCCTCGGGCCTGAGATTTGCATTTTTTTTGGCCGGGCCGGGCTGGGCTCGGGCCTATGATTTTTGGTTCGGACTTTCCAAAGCCCGGCCCGACTCGGTGTACGCTCAGGGTTAGGGGAAACTCCTGTCGGCCTGGCCGACACCGACGCGATGGCGCCTATGGGTGCTGACGGACCTTCGTGAAGGGCGTCGGGGGCTACCCTTCCTCTCGCCTCGTCGCGTGTCGGGGGAAACCCTTGGCAGCAGCGTCGTCATCGCCACGTTCCTTTTTGGAGGTGTTGATTAGTACGTGGGCTTCGGAGTCTTGGATCTAGGTGGAAGGTCTTCGATGGACGTAGTGGTCGCGAGGCTTCTTTGTTTTTGTCGATTCATCGTTGTTGGCATTTTTTTTCTATCTCATTTCTTTTGGGTCTGAGTGTGCTGCTTCCGTCCCAACACCTATTGTTCGTTGTATCGGTTGATTTCTTTGTAGTACAAAGCGGAGAAAAAAACGCTTTTTTATAACAAATCGAGGTTTAGCCTTCTTCAAAGCTTATCCAGCACTACGTTATAGTGCATATAGATTTTTTGACAATTCAAACCTTACAAACTTTGATCAAGTTTATGAAGAAAAAATATTTCATCAAAAATGTTAAACATATACAATTAGATTCATCGTAAGACGTACTTTTATCTTTTATATATTTGGTATTATCTATACAAATAATTGTATCTTCACACTTGATTAAAGTTTTCAAAAGTTTTTTAAAAAAAAACTATGTGCCCTATATTATGTAATAGACGAATTACTTCTAAAATTATGGACCACGGAGCATGCCGGTGTATATCTCACTTGTAGCGACATATATGCGAGCTTTCCTATTTAGCACTGCAGGCGCCCGTTTGTGTACATTTACGCAAACTGGCGCCTGCAGCGCCCAGCGCTGGGCCGACCCGCTACAGTATATTTTCATCTGCAAAAACAAATAAGAGTTTGTTGGGATTCGAACAAGCAACCTGGTTAGTCGAGTTTCCTTCATCTGCAAAAAACTATTTACGGTTGTACGTGTCCAAGGCGATTAGGGTTTTCCAGTCCTCCGACGGCGGCGGCGGCGTGAGTTTTCACCGACGAACCCTTCGTCATTGTCCAGCCCCCCTTACCCACCTGCTCACCTCCCTATCCTCTCCCCCCTAGAGGATCCCCTAGGGTTTTCCTCCTGGTCTAAGAGGTGCGGCGAACGTAGCTAGGGTTTTAGGGGTTTATCCGATCTAGGCTATCATAATCGATCCGATCATGTCGGAGTCGCAGGAAAACCTGGGGAAGCAGGATGCAGGGTAGGAGCGACAAGCAACCTGCTGGAGAGGCTGACACTGCAAGATGACGAGGCTGACGATCTGATTTGGGAGGAAGAACTTGAAGCTGAGGATATTAAACCCAAGTGGTTAGCACTGGGGCACCTACTCACAACGAAAAACTACAGCCACGGTGCGTTGATTGCAGAGATGAGGGTTGCTTGGAATCCCGTCCTCAAGGTGGTTTGGAGAAGGATTGGTGCAAATATTTTCTCGGTTCAGTTTAACTGTCTTGGAGATTTGGAAAACGCTATACACCAGGGGCCGTGGGACTTCAAAGGCCATGCGGTGATCCTGGCAGAATATGATGGATTCACTAATCTAGAGAAAGTTAAGCTAGACAAGATCGAGACTTGGTGCCAAATCCACAAATTACCTGACGGTGTGCTTAAAAGTGAGAGGGCACTAGGTAATCTAGCTCAACGAATCGGTGAGGTTCAAGAGGTTCAGGTTACTCTTCCTAATGGCTTTGCAGACGATTTTATTCGTGTGAGGGTCAAATTGGATGTGAACAAAAAACTCACACGAGTGGTTGGTATCACAAAGGGTGGAGAAACAGAAAAATACTTGGTGAAATTTGAAAAGTTGCCCACCTTCTGCCATGCTTGTGGGATGATGGGGCATTGGTATGAGGAGTGGGGCACATGAGAGCTAGATGTAGCCAAATTTGAGTGGGGGAATTTCCTTCTTGCTCCAAGAAGGGGAAGAGGAGGAGGTCGTGGAGGTCGTAGCAATGGTGGTCGAGGGAGAGACTCCCGGCGTTTTGGCCCCTCCAATGATAGAGGGGATGGTGATGATGAGGATGACTGGGCAGGCGCTCTAGGTAGAGGCAGAGGACGTGGTATGCATGATCATGCAAACTGGTGGTATAACACGGCCTACAATCAGCCAGCTACCACGCATGAACCAGGATGTGCTGATAAGGAAGCCCTGATGACTGAGTATGTAGGAAATCTGATCCTGGATGAGACCAGAATGCAGGTTGTGGTGGGGATGGATACAAATGTCCTAGGAAAACGATATGCACAGGATTCGAGAGCTACCGCGAATTGCAGCAGCGAAGGGTCTCTGCAGGTGGGCGCTGGAGCGATTGTTCCCATGGGTAATACAACGAATAAGGTGGACAAATTTGATGGAGGAAATAATGGGAGCATTGGGCAAATGGGGACACCACAAAAAAATGCAAATAAGAAGAAGATGAAAGGTGGAGACGGTGAGGCAATTGCAAACAGTTCCAATGTTGTATCGGCGGCCTCCTCAACGGAGGGTCGCCGGGATCAATGAAAACCTTAGCCTGGAACTAACGTGGGATGCTTTCATCCACTGCAATTCGTGAGCTCTTGCACTTGCAAGGGCAAGTGAAAGCGGATGTGGTTTTTCTGTCTGAATCGCATCTGAACAAAATAAAGGCGGATGAAGTGAGGAGTAAGTTAGGGTTTGATCACATGCATGTCGTAGAAAGTGATGGTCGGTCTGGAGGGCTTGTACTCTTTTATAATAATACCAATGAAGTGGTTTTGAATTACTCATCGCCTAATTTCATTGATGGATTTGTGATGGATGGCAACGATGTGGCTTGGCGCTTGACTGGATTTTATGGAGAGCCCAACTGGGACCTGAAACACCTATCCTGGTCTTATTTGCGGACGTTGCACACCAACATGGAGGGGCCTTGGATGATCATAGGAGATTTCAGTGAGATACTAGTAGCTAGTGAAAAGGAGGGGGAAAATACCATTCCATCACACTTCATGCAAAGTTTCAGAGACTGTATAGATGAATGTGGGTTGCAGGAAATTATGTACGGGGATGATTTTACATGGAGTCGGGGAGTGATAAAGGAACGCCTTGATAGAGCTCTTTGTACCGAAAAGTGGGCTAAAAAATTCCCATATGTTGTCGTTGTTCACGAACACCATACCCACTCAGATCACCTCCTCTAGTATTGGACATAAACTACTTTGTCGACGTGCTTTCACAACAGGCAAAGGGAGAGAGGAGATTCGAAGCAAGGTGGATGAATGAAGAGACAGTACAGGAGATAGTCACAACAGCATGGCAGCGTGCTCATGTGTCTGGTGTTGGGCCAACACTGTCAGAATGTACGCGTGCAGTAAAAGAGGACCTTTTTCGATGGGATCGTGATACATTAAAGGACCGAAGCGAAGAATCCGTAAAATGGAGAATGAATTAGAAAAGTTGAGGAGGGGACAACTCACAAGTGAAACAAGACACAGAATTAAGGAGATTGAACTTCTAATAGAAAGCCTATTGGACCAAGAGGAGATTGTGTGGCTGCAACGAGCAAGGGCAAATTGGTTGTTACATGGTGATCGGAACACTTCGTTCTTCCATAAAGCTACCTCAGCAAGAAAGAAAAGGAATTGTATCAAGAGATTGTTGGATGATACGGGTGTGTGGAAAGAGTATATGACTGACATAACTTCTATTATTTCTGAATATTTCACTAAGCTATTCACTTCTCAAGTTGCAGTTCCAAATGCTAACGTTCTGAACCAGGTGCCATCCAAGGTTACTGCAAATATGAATGATGCTCTCATGTCACCGTACACCGAGGAGGAAGTGAAGAAAGCACTCTTCTCCATTGGTGATTTTAAGGCACCAGGGCGAGATGGACTACATGCACTATTTTACAAGCGGATTTGGCACATGCTCGGAGATGACCTTGTAGCAAAAGTGTTAAATGCAGCTAATTCTCACATCATGCCTCAAGGCTGGAATGATACCACAATAGTCATGATACCCAAGGTGAATACTCCAGAGACAGTCTCGCAGTTTAGGCCAATTAGCTTATGCAATGTCGTCTATAAGGTCATATCTAAGATGATTGCAATGAGACTGAAACCTTTATTGCCGGAAATTATTAGCCCTACCCAAAGTGCATTCATCCCAAGGAGATTGATTACAGATAATGTCCTTGTTGCTTATGAGAGCTTTCACACAATAAAGCAGAAGAATACACACAAGGAGGGGTGGTGTGGTGTCAAACTTGACATGCATAAAGCATACGATCGAGTTGAGTGGGTGTTCTTGGAAGCCATTCTTCTAAAACTCGGGTTCCATGAGAGCTGGGTGAAGATGATTATGGTGTGCATTTCCTTGGTGGAATATAGCGTGAGGTATAACTCAACGGAGACAAGCTTTCAAACCAACTAGAGGCCTTCGGTAGGGAGACCCCCTGTCACCGTATCTTTTCCTCCTCTGTATAGAAGGTCTTACTGCTTTACTATCGAGAGCGGAGCAGAATGGTGATCTTGTGGGAGTCAAAGTCTGTCGCGATGCACCAGCAGTGAAAAATATTTCGTTTGCGGATGACTCTCTTATATTAATGCACGCCAATGCAGCTAATGCGTCGTGCTTAAAATCAATCCCGAACCTTTATTGTTCTGCTTTGGGTCAACTTGTTAGTGTGCAAAAATCTAGTCTTTTTTCAGTCCAAGTACAGAGACCAATGTTAAGGCAGATGTATGCTCAATCCTGGATATTATGACTGAGGCTTTGAATGACAGATACTTGGGTCTTCCATCTACATTGGGTGTTGATAAAAGTGATGAGTTACAATATTTGATAGACCGTTTGGTTCAAAAACTTATGGGATGGAAGGAGAAATGCCTATCTTCTGGACGCAAAGAAGTGCTCTTGAAATCAGTGGCTCAAGCCATACCAACCTATGCAATGTCCGTCTTCAAAATTCCTAAAAAGATATGTAAAGGAATCACAGATGCAATGTCTAGGTTTTGGTGGGGTGATGATGCAACGAATAAAAAGATGCATCGGTTTGCGTGGCGAAAGATGTGCATATCGAAGAAATACGGAGGGATGGGATTCAGAGACATTCACTGTTTCAATCTAGCTCTTTTGGCAAAACAAGCATGGCGGCTTATTGATACACCAGATTCATTATGTGCAACTATCCTGAAAGCTAAGTATTACCCAAATGTGGACCTCTTGGACGCCTCTTTAAAGCCAAGACCATCCTTCACGTGGCAGAGTATTCTGGCACGGGTGGACACATTGAGACGTGGGTATATCTGCAGTATTGGAGATGGTCAAAAGGTAAAAATATGGGAGGACTCGTGGATACCCAATTCGCCTACCAGAAAAGTATTAACTACGAGAGGCAGTAACCTAATAACCAGAGTTAGTGATCTCATTGATCCGGTGACTAGAGATTAGGATATTCCGTTGGTGAACCAAACTTTCTGGAATGTGGATGTTCAGAGGATCCTGGCTATACCCTTGCCTCTGTATGAGATGTCTGATTTCATTGCATGGAACCCTACCAAGAATGGAGTTTTTGAGTGAGATCTCCTTATCAAACTGAGTGGAATTTCCAGTTTGGTGCTTTGACCCATAGTAATTCGGGACCTTCATCTCCTGGTGAGAAATGGAAGTTGATATGGAGCTTAAAGTGCCCAGCAAAAATCAAAATTTTCATATGGAGGGTCCTACATGATGTTATCCCATGTCGACCAGTCCTAGCATCTAAGCATATGAAAGTGAAAATTCAGTGCCCAGAGTGTAGTTTGGGGCCTGATAGTATTCACCACTTCCTGTTTGAGTGTCTAAGATCATTAGAGACTTGGAGACAACTGGGGCTGAATGAGATAGTAAAAAAGAAATGCACAAAATACAAAACTGGAGAAGAGGTGGTACATGAACTGCTGCATATGGAAGATGCAAAACTCTGTATATTGGGATTTCCAAAAATGAGAGAGATGATAGCCACTGCTGCTTGGTACTTGTGGTTTGAACACCGTAAAGTTTATCATGGAGAAGAAATTCAATCATCTAATAGAATATTCGTTGTTGTTCGCGGGTTGGCAGAGAATTTCACTATCGCATGTTCACCCAAAGCAAAACTTCGTTCTGGAATTTGGGAAAGGCCGCCAAAGGGATACATGAAGCTGAATGTTGATGCGGGATTTGATCAAGATCTACTTCAAGGATCCGTCGGGGAGTCATCCGTGATCAGAGTGGACAATTCATTGCAGCGACGAATGAAAGAATGGATATATGCTTTCATTCATTTACAACACAGGCTTTAGCTGTGAGGTTCGGTTTGAATCTCGCAAGAACAGTGGGATGCAGCAGAATTGTGGTAAGTTCTCACAATCTGGATATTGTGGAAGCCCTAAAAATGGCAATTCCTCTTCGGTGGCTTCAGCAATTATCGATGACTACTTCTTCATGGCTTCTGATTTCAATCATGTAGTTTATGATCATTGTTTCACATAGCCCTTGAAATGGCCAGGCTTGTTAAATTTTCTTCTCCTAGTTGTTGGTTAGATTCAACACCTCCTGAGGTTCTCTCCTTACTTGTAAATGATACTACTATTCTAGACTCTGAATAAAGGAGGGAAAGTTTCAAAAAAAAGGAGAAGGTTCTGCTCGGGTTTAACTTTCAATTGTTTTATTACCTCCGTCTCCTTTTTCCTTTTTTCTAATTCCTTTTTTTCTCTTTTTTCGTTTTCTGTGTGTTACTGTTTTCCTTCTTCCTCGTTTCTTTCCTCATCATTTTTTTACTTTCCTAAATGCGTGAACATTTTCGAAATCGAGGATTTTTTAAATTTGATTAAATTTTGTTTGCAAAATGATTGTACTCTTTCTATGAAATTGTGAACTATTTTTAAAATTTAATTATATGTTTTTCAAACTCGATGGACTTTTTCAATTTGATAAAAAATCAAAATTGATGAACTTTTCTCAATGTTTATGAAAAAACAAATTTGATTAACATTTTTCAAATATCGTGAACTCTTTTCAAAGTGTATGAAAAAAAATCAAATTCGATGAACTTTGTTCAAATCAGATGAACTTCTTTCTAAAATTAGGTGAACTTTTTCCAGATATGTGAACTTTTTTCAAAATTAATGAACTTATCTCAAAGTTTATAAAAAAATCAAATTTGATTAACTTTTTCAAATTTGGTGAACTCTTTTCAAAGTTTATGAAAAAATCAAATTTAATGAACTTTTTTCAAATCGGATGAACTTATTCCTAAAATTAGGTGAACTTTTTCAGATCTGTGAACTTTTTTTCAAAAATTTGATGATTTCTTTTAATTTTTTATTAACTATTTTTTCTAAATTGTTATTTTTCAAAATCAATAAACTTTTCTTGAATAGGGTAAGTTTTTTTTTTTGCATGTTTATGAACTTTTTTTCGAAATCTGCAAAGTTTCTTTTTTAATGAAAATCATGTATGAGCGGTGAAGATAGTTTATAGAAATTTAGCACTGCAGTATGTCATATGTGGCGGCATGCCCTATTGGTTACCGAAAACATTTAACGTAGTGCAAGTCGCTAGTTCAATTCTCTGCGCGAACATAATTTTTTTCGAGCATTTTCTGCAGTGCCCCGTCGTGGGCCGGTCCATTTTGAGCTGTAGTGAGCGCCCCTTCTCCTAATGGGCGCCGAAGGCGCTGACTAGCGACTCCCCATACATGGTCACTTCGTGAAACTGTCACTCCCTCACGTAGGTATTGGGCTGACCTATCTTTTTCTTTTCTTCGCTGGCGACTCGCTCAGGTTTCGGACGAAGATGATCGTAATATTACGTTGCTTTTCTGTGTTTTTTTGAGTTTTCTTAGTTTTCATCCTTTTCAGCACATGCGTACATCTTTTTACACATTATCACTTTTTTGTACACGTCAAGAACATTTCTGTATTATATGTTTAATTTCCACATAATATTTGATTAGCATTTTAAAAAAATATATGTATTCATGTCTATTTTTTTCACACATATTTCTATTTTTTCGGTACACACATGAACAATTTATATACAGGTTTAACATTTTTCATACACATGATTAACATGTTTGCATATATATGTTTTGATGTCTACTTTTCTTGGTACCTCGTATCTTTTTCTTATACATACTAAATCTATTTTTATATATGTTTAATATATTTTAGTACATATTTAATATTTATCATATACATGATTAACATTTTCTGTAATATTTATTTTAATATATTTTTTCATACACATTATACATTTTTGATATGTATGTAATTTTTAAAGTAGTTATAACCATTCAAATGAGCCAAACAAGATATGTGGCAAAAATCATTTAAAAGCTATACAAGCCTGTGCAATAAGTTAATGCAAAGGAGTCACACATGAGCAGATCTACAAGCACTAACTTGGACAAAAATTACAGATTCCGGGACTTAGTGAAAATCTCAGATTTTCACGAGTTGCTTATGCTCTGAAGCGTTTTGGCAGCCTCCAAAATGATACTACAGGAAGTGAGTAAGCATGAAATTTAACAGGGAGCTAGACAAACACAAAAGCTCACAAACTTTAGTTTGTTGCATGGGCTGATTCCCAACACGTGAGCTTTTGCAACCAAAACAACATGGGAAGAAAATAACAGCGGATTCTCAGACTTCGTGAAAATCACAGATTTTCACAAGTTGTCAGTTTCAGCCAAGTGTCAACTTTGACAAGGCACAAAAGGTGAATAAAAATTTCTATGAATAAAACAAAGACCCCATGTTGTCGAGGGGTTCACCCACAACTACTACATCAAGGATTCATTCTCATAGGGTCAAAGCACCACATAATACAAAGCTCTAAACATGGCATCATGACAGAAAAATGACAGTTTATGAAGTTGCTCTAAAGTGAAATCTGATTGCACCACTGGATTCCTGGGATGTTTCTACCCAAAAGCATATATAATACATGGGTACTTCCATGTAACATCTAGGCACAAAGCTAGCTCGAAACACAACCCTAGGATCCAACAAGGCATGTAGGAACAATATCACATGTAAATTATCACTTGTAGCATCAACTACTCCTACATATGCATACACACACAAGCCCATACAACACTACATCACACCATAGTGGCAAGCATGAGGGGTTAGCCCTCATGCACAAGTGCATATGTGCACTCATGCCCACACACACACACACATGCATAAGCACCTACACTCACATATGTACTCACACTCACACACACACCACAAAAGGTGCAACATGAGGGGCTAGGCCCTCTTGCACATGTGCATATGTAACCACATGCGCACACACGCACACTCACATATATGCACATCTCCTCATGTGGACACACACACATCCACACACATACACACCCTCATGTGCACATGTACATACAAGTGCGCACACACACTACTTACACACATATATGAATAACCTAGTCATTAAGAAAAAAAAGCATACTATGGTTTATCTAAAAGAAAAACAAGCAAAGCTTGCTGCATAAGAAAAGGAAAGGAAAAAAATAACAAGGAAGCAAAAATATAAAAGGGGAGCCCCTGGACTCGAACCGAGGAGCCCCTGGTGCAACACACAAGCACATCCCACTGCGCTAGCACGCTGTACTCGACAGGTTAAGGGGGAGAACCCAGGTAAGCTAGCTATGCCAAGCACCACCACCAGCAAAACAGGAAAAAAAGGGCCCGGCGGGGATCGAACCCACAACCTGCCGAAGCAACACCGCGCGCTAGCACCACTGGGCTAGCTTCTTGATCTCGACATAGAAGGGGAAGGTGCTCTTTTTGAGCACCCCTCTGCTACTATCCTACTATGCCGGCGGCCGAAACAGGGGAGGACGGCGGCGACGACTCAGGCCACCCACAGAGGGGTTGACTACTAGCGAGGAACGCGGGGGCTATGGGGAACTAATTCCCAACGCAAACACGGCAAGAGGGGGACCCTGCTGGCGGTGCAAGGAGCTTGCGCATCCCGGCCATGGCGGAATGACGTCGGCGACGACAACGCGCACAAAACTAGATCGAGCATGCGGGAGAGGAGAAGAGATGGTGCTTGCTCACCCCAACTGCCCCGAAGGCGAAGACGCGGTGCGAGGGGGAGAAGAGGGCCGGGGCGGCTCTGCAACGGGGTGCTCCCGCACCAGCGACGGCGATGATGGAGGCGACACCACGGAAGGACCCGACCTTCCCTAGCGGTGGGAACGGAACAAGGGCTCCACCTGCATCCTCGCGGACGTCTCAGACGCCGCGGGGGATGCTGCCGGCGACGAGGAGAAGGAGGGGACGCCGGCGACGAGGCGCTCTCTCTATATGAACCCGATGGTGTTCTCTTTGAATCTTACGTGAGGAGAGGAAGAAGGAGGGGGCGAAGGTGCTGGCGGCGGAGGAGAGGGAAAGGAGGAACCCTTGAAGGAAGGGGCATGCACGTCGAGGTTGTTCGAAATATGCCCTAGAGGCAATAATAAAATGGTTATTATCATATTTCCTTGTTCATGATAATCGTCTATTGTTCATGCTATAATTGTATTAACAGGAAACAGTAATACATGTGTGAATAAATAGATCACAATGTGTCCCTAGCAAGCCTCTAGTTGGCTAGCTCGTTAGTCAATAGATGATCATGGTTTCCTGATCATGGGCATTAGATGTCATTGATAACGGGATCATATCATTGGGAGAATGATGTAATGGACAAGACCCAATCCTAAGCCTAGCACTAGATCGTATTGTTCGTATGCTAATGCTTTTCTAATGTCAAGTATCTTTTCCTTCGACCGTGAGATTGTGCAACTCCCGGATACCGTAGGAGTGCTTTGGGTGTATCAAACGTCACAACGTAACTGGGTGACTATCAAGTTGCACTACGGGTATCTCCGAAAGTGTCTGTTGGGTTGGTACGAATCGAGATCGGGATTTGTCACTCCGTGTGACGGAGAGGTATCTCTAGGCCCACTCGGTAGAACATCATCATGAGCTCAATGTGACTAAGGAGTTAGTCACACGATGACATGCTACGGAACGAGTAAAGAAACTTACCGGTAACGAGATTGAACAAGGTATAGGTATACCGACGATCGAATCTCGGGCAAGTTCTATACCGACAGACAAAGGGAATCGTATACGGGATTGATTGAATCCTTGACATCGTGGTTCATTCGATGAGATCATCGTGGAGAAAGTGGGAGCCACCATGGGTATCCAGACCCCGTTGATAGTTATTGGCCAGAGAGGTGTCTCGGTCATGTCTGCCTGTCTCCCGAACCCGTAGGGTCTACACACTTAAGGTTCGATGACGCTAGGGTTATAGGGAATTGTTATACGAGGTTACCGAAAGTTGTTCGGAGTCCCGGATGAGATCCCGGACGTCACGAGGAGCTCCAGAATGGTCCGGAGGTAAAGATTGATATATAGGACGGATGGTTTCGGATACCGGAAGTGTTTCGGGCATCACCGGTAATGTACCGGGACCACCGGAGGTGGCCCCGGGGGACCACCTAAGGGGGGCAACGACCCCGGGAGGCTAGATGGGCTAAGTGGGGAAGGGAACCAGTCCCTAGGTGGGCTGGTGCGCCCCCCACCCAGCCCATGCGCACCAGAGAAGGGGGGAAGGGGGAAACCCTAGGCGCAGATGAGGCCCAAGGCCCACCTAGGGTGCGCCCCCCCTTTCCCTGCCCTGGCCGCCGCCCCCCTCCCATCTGGTGGCTGCCGCACCACCTAGGGGGGGAACCCTAGGGGTGGCGCACCCCCTCCCCCTCCTCCTATAAATATAGAGGGGTTTTGGCCATTGGAGAACACACTTTACCCTCTCCCTCGACGCAGCCCTGCTCTTCTTCCTCCTCCTCTCTGCCGGTGCTTGGCGAAGCCCTGCCGGGAGACATCGTCTCTCCATCGACACCACGCCGTCGTGTTGCTGGAGTTCTTCCCCAACCTCTCCCTCCTCCTTGCTGGATCAAGGTGCGGGAGACGTCACCGGGCTGCACGTGTGTTGAATGCGGAGGTGCCGTTGTTCGGCACTAGATCGGAATCGCTACGAGTACGACTCCATCAACCGCGTTCTAGCAACGCTTCCGCTTAGCGATCTTCAAAGGTATGAAGATTCTATTACCCCTCTCTCTTTGCTGGTCTCTCCATAGGAAGATCTGAATATGCGTAGGAAAATTTTGAATTTATGCTACGTTACCCAACAGTGGCATCCGAGCCAGGTTTTCTATGCGTAGATTCTATGCACGAGTAGAACACAAAAGTTATGGGCGATGATTTGTCAATTTGCTTGCCGCTACTAGTCTTATTCTTTTCCGGCGGTATTGTGGGATGAAGCGGCCCGGGCCGACTTTACACGTACGCTTACGTGAGACTGGTTCCACCGACAGACATGCACACCGTGCATAAAGGTGGCTAGCGGGTGTCTGTCTCTCCTACTCTAGTCGGATTGGATTTGATGAAAAGGGTCCTTATGAAGGGTAAATAGCTTTGGCATATGATCGTTGTGGCTGTCACGTAGGTAAGAAGGCATTCTTGCTAGAAACCCATATCAGCCACGTAAAACTTGCAACAACAATTAGAGGACGTCTAACTTGTTTTTGCAGGGTTTGACATGTGATGTGATATGGCCAAAGTTGTGATGTTGCATGTATGATGTATGAGATGATCATGTTATTGTAATAGGTTTCACGACTTGCATGTCGATGAGTATGACAACCGGCAGGAGCCATAGGAGTTGTCTTATTTTATTGTATGAGATGCAACGCCATGTGCTTACTACTTTTACTTCATTGCTAACGGTTAGCTATAGTAGTAGTGATAGTAGTAGTTGGCGTGACGACTTCACGGAGACACGATGATGGAGATCATGATGATGGAGATCATGGTGTCACGCCAGTGACGATGATGATCATGCGATGCCTGAAGATGGAGATCGAAAGAGCAAAGATGATAATGGCCATATCATGTCACTATATGATTGCATTGTGATGTTTATCATGTTTTACATCTTATTGCTTAGAACGACGGTAGCATAATAAGATGATCCCTCTTAAAATTTCGAGAACATATTCCCCTAAGTGTGCACCGTTGCGAAGGTTCGTTGTCTCGAAGCACCACGTGATGATCGGGTGTGATAGATTCTAACGTTCGCATACAATGGGTGTAAGCCAGATTTACACACGCGAAACACCTAGGTTGACTCGACGAGCTTAGCATGTACAGACATGACCTCGAATACAAGAGACCAAAAGGTCGAACATGAGTTGTATGGTTGAATACGATCAACATGGAGTTGCTCACCATGGTGACTAGTCCGTCTCACGTGATGATCGGACACAGGTTAGTCAACATGGATCATGTATCACTTAGATGACTAGAGGGATGTCGATTTAAGTGGGAGTTCATACTTAATTTGATTAAATGAACTTAATTGTCATGAACTTAGTCTAAAAGTTGTCTTTATAAATATTGTAGATGTCCAACGTCAACCTCAATTTCAACGCATTCCTAGAGAAAAACAAGCTGAAAGATGATGGTAGCAACTATGCAGACTGGGTTCGCAACTTGAAGCTCATCCTTGAAGCAGCTAAAAAGGCTTATGTCCTTGATGCGCCGCTAGGTGACCCTCCCGCTCCCGCAGCAGCCCAGGACATTCTGAACGTCTGGCAAACGCGGAGTGATGACTACTCTCTGGTCAGGTGTGGCATGTTATACAATTTAGAAACGGGGCTCCAATGGCGTTTTGAGCAAACGGGGCATATGAGATGTTCCAGGAGCTGAAGCTAGTTTTTCAAGCTCATGCCCATGTCGAGAGATATGAAGTCTCCGACAAGTTCTTCAGCTGTAAGATGGAGGAGAACAGTTCTGTCAGTGAGCACATACTCAAAATGTCTGGGTTACACGGTCGTCTGACTTCACTTGGAGTCGAACTTCGAATGATGCTATAATTGACAGAATCCTCCAGTCTCTCCCACCAAGCTACAAAGGCTTTGTGCTTAACTACAACATGCAAGGGATGGAGAAGACCATTCCCGAGTTGTACTCGATGCTCAAGTCTGCAGAAGTAGAAATCAAGAAAGAGCATCAAGTGTTGATGGTCAACAAGACCACTAGTTTCAAGAAAGGCAAGGGTAAGAAGAACTTCAAGAAAGACGGCAAAGCTGTTGCCGCACCCGGTAAGCCAGATGCCGGGAAGAAGAAAAAGAACAGACCCAAGCCTGAGACTGAGTGCTTCTATTGCAAGGGAAAGGGTCACTGGAAGCGGAACTGCCCCAAATACTTAGCGGACAAGAAGGCCGACAACGTTAAAGGTATATGTGATATACATGTTATTGATGTGTACCTTACCAGCGCTCGTAGTAGCTCCTGGGTATTTGATACCGGTGCTGTTGCTCACATTTGCAACTCAAAGCAGGAACTGCGGAATAAGCGGAGACTGGCCAAGGACGAGGTGACGATGCGCATCGGGAATGGTTCAAAGGCCGATGTGATCGCCGTCGGCACGCTACCTCTACATCTACCGTCGGGATTAGTTTTAAACCTTAATAATTGTTATTTAGTACCAGCTTTAAGCATGAACATTGTATCAGGGTCTTGCTTAATGCGAGACGGCTACTCATTTAAGTCAGAGAATAATGGTTGTTCTATTTATATGAATGATATGTTTTATGGTCATGCTCCGCTGGTGAATGGTTTATTCTTGATGAATCTCGATTGTGATGTTACACATAATCATAGTGTGAGTACCAAAAGTGCAAAGTTGATAATGATAGTCCCACATACTTGTGGCACTGCCGCCTTGGTCATATCGGCGTTAAGCGCATGAAGAAGCTCCATACTGATGGACTATTAGAGTCTCTTGACTTTGAATCATTTGACACATGTGAACCGTGCCTCATGGGCAAGATGACTAAGACTCCATTCTCAGGAATAATGGAGAGAGCAACCGACTTATTGGAAATAATACATACTGATGTGTGTGGTCCAATGAACGTTGAAGCTCGCGGTGGTTATCGTTATGTTCTCACTCTCACCGATGATTTGAGTAGGTATGGGTATATCTACTTGATGAAGCACAAATCTGAGACATTTGAAAGGTTCAAGGAATTTCAGAGTGAGGTTGAGAATCAACGTGACAGAAAAATTAAATGTCTACGATCTGATCGTGGAGGAGAATATTTTAGTCACGAGTTTGGCACACACCTAAGGAAGTGTGGAATCGTTTCACAACTGACGCCGCCTGGCACACCGCAACGCAACGGAGTGTCTAAACGTCGTAATCGCACTTTATTAGATATGGTACGATCTATGATGTCTCTCACCGACTTACCGCTATCATTTTGGGGATACGCATTAGAAACTGCATCATTCACTTTAAATAGGGCACCGTCTAAATCCGTTGAGACGACACCGTATGAACTGTGGTTTGGCAAGAAACCTAAGTTGTCGTTTCTTAAAGTTTGGGGCTGTGATGCTTATGTGAAGAAACTTCAACCAGAAAAGCTTGAACCCAAAGCGGAGAAATGCGTATTCATAGGATACCCTAAGGAAACTATTGGGTATACCTTCTATCTTAGATCCGAAGGTAAAACCTTTGTTGCGAAGAACGGATCCTTTCTAGAGAAAGAGTTTCTCTCGAAAGAAGTAAGTGGGAGGAAGGTAGAACTTGATGAGGTAATTACACCCCCTCTCGAACAGGAAAGTAGCGCAGCGCGGGAAGTTGTTCCTATGGCGCCTACACCGACTAAACAGGAAGTTAATGATGATGATCATGAAGCTTCGGATCAAGTTACTACTGAACCACGAAGGTCCACAAGGGCACGCTTCGCACCAGAGTGGTACGGTAACCCTGTGATGGAAATCATGTTGTTAGACAACGGTGAACCTTCAAACTATGAAGAAGCGATGGCGGGCCCAGATTCCAACAAATGGCTTGAGGCTATGAAATCCGAGATAGGATCCATGTATGAGAACAAAGTATGGACTTTGGTGGACTTGCACGATGACCGGCGAGCCATAGGAAATAAATGGATCTTCAAGAAGAAGACTGATGCAAACGGTAATGTAACCGTTCACAAAGCTCGACTTGTCGCAAAGGGTTTTCGACAAATTCAAGGAGTTGACTACGAAGAGACTTTCTCTCCCGTAGCGAAGCTGAAATATGTTCGAATCATGTTAGCAATTGCCGCCTTTTATGATTATGAAATTTGGCAAATGGACGTCAAAACAGCGTTCCTTAACGAGAACCTTAAGGAAGAGTTGTATATGATGCAACCGGAAGGTTTTGTTGACCCTAAGGGTGCTAACAAAGTGTGCAAGCTCTAGCGCTCCATCTATGGGCTGGTGCAAGCATCTCGGAGTTGGAACATTCACTTTAATGAGGTGATTAAAGCGTTTGGGTTCATACAGGTTTACGGAGAAGCCTGTCTGTACAAGAAAGTGAGTGGGAGCTCTGTAGCTTTCCTCATACTGTATGTGGATGACATATTATTGATGGGGAATAATATAGAGATGTTGGAGAGCATAAAGGCCTATTTGAACAAGAGTTTTTCAATGAAGGACCTTGGAGAAGCTGCATACATATTAAGCATCAAGATCTATAGAGATAGATCGAGACGCCTCATAGGTCTTTCGCAAAGTACATACCTTGACAAGATATTGAAGAAGTTCAATATGGAAAACTCAAAGAAAGGGTTCTTGCCAGTTTTGCAAGGTATGAGATTGAGTAAGACTCAGTCGCCGACCACGGCAGCAGATAGAGAGAAGATGAGTTCTGTCCCCTACGCTTCAGCCGTGGGCTCTCTAATGTATGCCATGTTGTGTACCAGACCTGATATAAACCTTGCCATAAGTTTGGTAGGGAGGTACCAAAGTGATCCCGGTACGGAACACTGGACAGCGGTCAAGGATATCCTTAAGTACCTGAAAAGGACTATGGAAATGTTTCTCGTTTATGGAGGTGACGAAGAGCTCGTCGTAAAGGGTTACGTCGACGCTAGCTTTGACACAGATCCGGATGACTCTAAGTCACAGACCGGATACGTATATGTGTTGAATGGTGGGGCGGTGAGCTGGTGCAGCAGCAAGCAAGAAGTCGTGGCAGCATCTACATGTGAAGCGGAGTACATAGCTGCTTCAGAAGCGGCTCATGAAGGAATTTGGATGAAGGAGCTCATCGCCGACCTTGGAGTGGTTCCAAGCGCGTCGGGTCCTATGACACTCTTCTGTGATAACACTGGAGCCATTGCCATAGCCAAGGAGCCCAGGTTTCACCGAAAGACGAAGCACATCAAGCGCCGCTACAACTCCATCCAGGACCATGTCCAGAGTGGAGTGATAGATATTTGTAAAGTACACACGGATCTGAATATTGCAGACCCGTTGACTAAACCTCTTCCACGAGCAAAACATGATCAACACCATAATGCTATGGGTGTTCGATACATCACAATGTAACTAGATTATTGACTATAGTGCAAGTGGGAGACTGTTGGAAATATGCCCTAGAGGCAATAATAAAATGGTTATTATCATATTTCCTTGTTCATGATAATCGTCTATTGTTCATGCTATAATTGTATTAACAGGAAACAGTAATACATGTGTGAATAAATAGATCACAATGTGTCCCTAGCAAGACTCTAGTTGGCTAGCTCGTTAGTCAATAGATGATCATGGTTTCCTGATCATGGGCATTAGATGTCATTGATAACGGGATCACATCATTGGGATAATGATGTGATGGACAAGACCCAATCCTAAGCCTAGCACTAGATCGTATTGTTCGCATGCTAATGCTTTTCTAATGTCAAGTATCTTTTCCTTCGACCATGAGATTGTGCAACTCCCGGATACCGTAGGAGTGCTTTGGGTGTATCAAACGTCACAACGTAACTGGGTGACTATAAAGGTGCACTACGGGTACCTCCGAAAGTGTATGTTGGGTTGGTACGAATCGAGATCGGGATTTGCACTTCGTGTGACGCAGAGGTATCTCTGGGCCCACTCGGTAGAACATCATCATGAGCTCAATGTGACTAAGGAGTTAGTCACACGATGACGTGCTACTGAACGAGTAAAGAGACTTACCGGTAACGAGATTGAACAAGGTATAGGTATACCAACGATCGAATCTCGGGCAAGTTCTATACCGACAGACAAAGGGAATCGTATACGGGATTGATTGAATCCTTGACATCGTGGTTCGTCCGATGAGATCATCGTGGAGCAAGTGGGAGCCACCATGGGTATCCAAACCCCGCTGATGGTTATTGTCCACAGAGGTGTCTCGGTCATGTCTGCCTGTCTCCCGAACCCGTAGGGTCTACACACTTAAGGTTCGATGACGCTAGGGTTATAGGGAATTGTTATACGAGGTTACCTACAGTTGTTCGGAGTCCCGGATGAGATCTCGGACGTCACGAGGAGCTCCGGAATGGTCCGGAGGTAAAGATTTATATATAGGACGGATGGTTTCGGATACTGGAAGTGTTTCGGGCATCACCGGTAATGTACCGGGACCACCGGAGGTGGCCCCGGGGGACCACCGAAGGGGGGCAACGACCCCGGGAGGCTAGATGGGCTAAGTGGGGAAGGGAACCAGTCCCTAGGTGGGCTGGTGCACCCCCACCCAGCCCATGCGCACCAGAGAAGGGGGGAAGGGGGAAACCCTAGGCGCAGATGAGGCCCAAGGCCCACCTAGGGTGCGCCCCCCCTTTCCCTGCCCTGGCCGCCGCCCCCCTCCCATCTGGTGGCTGCCGCACCACCTAGGGGGGAACCCCAGGGGTGGTGCACCCCCTCCCCTTCCTCCTATAAATATAGAGGGGTTTGGGCCATTGGAGAACACACTTTACCCTCTCCCTCGGTGCAGCCCTGCTCTTCTTCCTCCTCCTCTCTGCCGGTGCTTGGCGAAGCCCTGCCGGGAGACCTCGTCTCTCCATCGACACCACGCCGTTGTGTTGCTGGAGTTCTTCCCCAACCTCTCCCTCCTCCTTGCTGGATCAAGGTGCGGGAGACGTCACCGGGCTGCACGTGTGTTGAACGCGGAGGTGCCGTTGTTCGGCACTAGATCGGAATCGCTACGAGTACGACTCCATCAACCGCGTTCTAGCAACGCTTCCACTTAGCGATCTTCAAAGGTATGAAGATGCTCTTACCCTCTCTCGTTGCTGGTATCTCCATAGGAAGATCTGAATATGCGTAGGAAAATTTTGAATTTATGCTACGTTACCCAACAGAGGCTAAATAGCCCTCGGCTTCCGTGTAATCACGGCGTCGACGCGGCTCTCTCTCTCTGAAGCTACACTGACGGAAGAGGAGAAAGCCACGACGTCAGGGAGAATAAAGGAGAGGGAGATGGGCTGCGCGCACGAGGACCAGAGAAGATGGGCCAAGGGAATGAGGGAGCGAGCCCACCTGACGCCAAATAATAAAACAGAAGGGGTTTTGCATTTTTTAAATAGCACGTGCAAATAAAAATGCACAAAACCACACATGGGTTTGAAGAAAACAAAATAAAAATGCCTAGGGCATAAGGGAATTATGCCCTATTTAAATAAAATATAGAACTGAATTTTTGGAGTATTTAAATTAAATTCCCAAACAGAATTAATATACTGTTTTGTTAATAAAACCCAATATGGTTTAAGTTTTAAAACCCCAATCACAATACCCCTCAATCACAAGGTAAAACTACAAATAACAACATTTTTAAAACAGGTTTTGAGCAAGTTAAACATGAGCTCAAATAAATAAAGAAGAAGGGGTTTTAGAAACCTAGTTTGAAGACAACATAGTTTGATTCATAGCTTCGGATTCACCACATCATCACAACACACTTGCACTCATCATGGATCAAACAACAACACCACAAAGGAAATGTCGTGAATGCAATGAATGGCATGATGCAAAGGTGATGACATGAAATGACCACATGAAATGATAACTCCATAGTATTGAAATCATGATCCAAATTAGGAAAGGGTTCCAAATATGGCAAGGGTTACATCTGGGGCATTACAAACTCTCCCACACTACAAGAAGATCTCGACCCGAGATCTAGGACTGAAAGAACTCTGGAAATTCGGAACGGAGGTGATCCTCGCGCTCCCAAGTGGCCTCTTTATTGGAATGATGTGACCACTGCACCTTGAGAAACTTGATTGACTTATTGCGGGTCTTGCGCTCAGTCGTCTCAAGAACTACAACTAGATGTTCACGATAGGATAGGTCGGGTTGAAGGTCGATATCCTGAAGATCAACTGTGCGCTCGGGAGTTTTGAAGCATCTCCGGAGCTGAGAGACATGGAACACGTCATGCACATTTGCGAAGTTTGAAGGGAGCTCTAGTTGATAAGCAAGGTCGCCTCTCTTGCCAACAACTCTGAAAGTCCCAACAAAACAAGGATCAAGCTTGCCTTTGATGCCAAAACATTGAGTGCCCTTCATAGGAGACACTTTGGGATAGACAAAGTCATCGAGCTCATAAGACATGTCACGATGCTTGCTATCATAGTAGCTCTTCTGACGGGACTGTGCCGCTATGAGATTATCCCGAATGACACGACACATCTCTTGTGCTTCTTCGATCAAGTCATTCCCAAGAATCTGACGCTCGCCAGTCTCTGACCAGTTGAGTGGTGTACGACACTTCCTACCATAGAGGATCTCAAACGGAGCTTTGCCTGAACTTGCCTGATAGCTGTTGTTATAAGAAAACTCAGCGAAAGGTAGGCAGTCTTCCCACTTCATGCCAAAGCAAATGACACAGGCTCTTAGCATATCCTCGAGGACCTGATTGACTCTCTCAACTTGCCCACTAGTCTGAGGATGAAAGGCTGTGCTAAATCGAATCTTAGTACCATCGCAGGCTGAAATGAGTCCGAGAACTTGGAAGTAAAGATGCTTCCGTGATCTGAAGAAATCAGCATTGGAGCGCCATGCAATGAGACTATCCTCGAAGTGTACAACTCTGCAAGCTGAGCTGCCGATATAGACTCCTTGACTGGAAGGAAATGAGCTACTTTTCTCAACTTGTCGATGACGGCGAAGATGGCACCTTTACCCTTCTTGGACTTCGGAAACCCGGTGATGAAATCCATCTCAATATGGTCGAACTTCCACTCGGGAATGGGCAATGGATGCAAAAGACCTGCTGGACGTTGATGCTCTGCTTTCACCCTTCGACATACATCACATTCATTTACGAAGTGAGCAATCGCACGCTTCATGCGAGTCCACCAGAAGGTCTGTTTCAAATCCTGATACATCTTGGAACTTCCTAGATGTATGGAGAGAAGAGAGTTATGAGCTTCTTCCATGATAACCTTCCTGAGATCCCCTTTCGGAATGACAAGACGATCCTCAAAGAATAATGTATCTCTGGCATCAACACGGAAGCACTTATATTTGGGAACTCCCTTTGCCAAGCCAATCTTAACTTTCTTCACCATTGCATCAAGAAGTTGAGCTTGTCGGACCTGGTCTTCCAAGGTAGGAGAAATCTGAAGATTAGCAAGAAATCCCTGAGGTACTAGCTGAAGGTTGAGCTTTCTGAAAGATTCACAAAGGTTAGCCTAGAGAGGCTTCAGAATGAGACTATTGTAGTAAGCCTTCCTGCTCAAAGCATCTACCATGACATTAGCTTTTCCTAGAGTGTACTCAACGCTCGGATTAAAATCTTGGAGCATTTCCACCCAACGAGTTTGCCGAAGATTGAGGTTAGGCTGGGTGAAGATGTACTTGAGACTCTTGTGATCCGTGAACACTTCAACCTTTCTTTCCAACAAGAGGTGTCTCCAAGTCATCACAACATGTACCACTGCCGCCAACTCAAGATCATGAGTGGGGGGGGGGTAATTCTTCTCACTTGGCTTCAATTGCCTCGAGGTATAAGCTACCACTTTCTTGTCTTGCATCAACACTGTACCAAGACCTTGAAGAGAGGCGTCGCAGAACACTTGATAAGGTTTGGAGTCATCAGGAGGAACCAAGACTAGAGTAGAAGTGAGCTTCTCTTTGAGTGTGTCGAAGGCCAACTAACACTCTGGAGACCAAACATACTTCACGCCCTTCTGAAGAAGACTTGAGAGAGGCTTGGCAATCTTGGATAAATTCTCAACGAATCTTCTACAATAGCTTGCAAGCCCGAGAAAGCTTCGAAGCTGCTTCACATTTTGCGGAGGCTCCCACTCAACAATGGCCTACACCTTCGACGGATCAACTTTGATGCCCACGGCAGAGATGATGTGCCCAAGGTAGACAACTTGTTTCAACCAGAACTCACATTTGGAAAACTTAGCATAGAACTTATGCTCTCTTAGCTTATTGATACGTCTCCAACGCATCTATCATTTTTGATGGTTTCATGCTATTATCTTGTCAAACTTTGGATGTTTTGCATGCTTTTTATTTATTTTTCGGGACTAACTTATTAACTTAGTGCCAAGTGCCAGTTCCTGTTTTTTCCATGTTTTTGACCCCTTTCAAAGGAGATTTTGGAACGGAGTCCAAACAGAAGAAAATCCCCGAAAAGATTTTTTTTGGAACGGAAGAAGATCAGAGAACTTGGGAGCCAAGCCAGAAGAGCCCCACGGGCCCCACAAACCCCCACCCTGCGGCTAGGGGGACGTGCCATCCAGGCTTGTGGGCCCCCTGGAGGTCCCCTAACCTAGATCTTTCGCCTATATAATCCCATAAATTCCAGAAAAAATCAAGAGATCATCGCAATCGCTTTTCCGCCGCCGCAAGCTTCTGTCTCCGCAAGATCCCATCTAGGGCACGTCCTGGTGCCCTGTCGGAGGGGGGATTCGGACACGGAGGGCTTCTTCATCAACACCATGACCTCTCCGATGATGCGTGAGTAGTTCACCATAGACCTACGGGTCCATAGCTAGTAACTAGATGGCTTCTTCTCTCTCTTGGATCTTCAATACAAAGTTCTCCATGATTTTCATGGAGATCTATCCGATGTAATCTTCTTTTGTGGTGTGTTTGTCGAGATCCGATGAATTGTGGATTTATGATCAGATTATCTATGAATCTTATTTGAGTTTCTTCTGATCTCTCTTATGCATGATTTCATATCCTTGTAATTCTCTTCGAGTTGTGGGTTTTGTCTGGCCAACTAGATATATGATTCTTGCAATGGGAGAAGTGCTTGGTTTTGGGTTCATACCGTGGGGTGACCTCACCCAGTGACAGAAGGGGTAGCGAGGCACACATCGTGTTGTTTCCATCAAGGGTAAAGAGATGGGGTTTTCATCATTGGTTTGAGATTATCCCTCTACATCATGTCATCTTGCATAAAGCGTTACTCTGTTCGCCATGAACTCAATACACTAGATGCATGCTGGATAGCGGTCGATGTGTGGAGTAATAGTGGTAGATGGAGAAAGTATCGGTCTACTTGTCTCGGACTGATGCCTATATGCATGATCATTGCCTTAGATATCGTCATGACTTTGCGCGGTTCTATCAATTGCTCGACAGTAATTTGTTCACCCACCGTGATATTTGGTATTATGAGAGAAGCCTCTAGTGAACACTATGGCCCCCAGGGTCTACTCCACACCATATTTTCCGCCTTACACTTTTTACTTTGTTACACTTTCCGCCTTCAGATCTCACTTTGCAAACAATCTTGAAGGGATTGACAACCCCTTTGAAGCGTTGGGTGCAAGCTTGTTTGTGTTTGCGCAGGTACTTTGGACTTTACGAGGCCCTCCTTCTGGATCGATACCTTGGTTCTCAAACTGAGGGAAATACTTACTGCTCCTGTGCTTCATCACCCTTTCCTCTTCAAGGGAAAAACTGACGCAAACCAGAGAAGTAACAAGAAGAATTCCTAAGCGCCAGGGAAGGACTTTTGTTGCCGTAGCAGAAGAATTTTTGGCGCCGTTGCCGGGGAGGAAGATCAAGTCAAGAACTCATCCAAGTAGGTGTCGCAAACTCATCTCTTGCATTTACTTTGTTTGCCAGTTGCCTCTCGTTTTCCTCTCCCCCACTTCACCAATTTGCCTTTTTCGTTTGCCCTTTTTCTCGCCTGCTTTCTGTTGTCTTGTGTGCCATGTGCCTTCAATATGCTTGCATCTTCGCTTGCTGAAAATCTAGTGATATGGATCCTCATCCACTTGCTAATCTCTTTAAGAGATCCAATTATGTTGATCCAATTGCTAGTGAGTTGAGTGCAGTTGACTATCTTTATGGAGTTTTGCTTGAGATGCGTGAATATGAAAATTGTGAGGAAGAAATTTATGAAGTGATTCACGAGGGCTCCTTGGATGAAAAGCATGATTGCAATGGTTTCACTATAAATTCTATTAGTGACAATCACGCTAAAAATATGCAAAACCCTAAGCTTGGGGATGCTAGTTTTGCTATGTCCACTACTTGTTGCAATGATCATGAGTGGGGTGATGATTTTTCTTATGATCTTGAAAATTTGTTTAAGCGTCATGATGAATATGATATTTACAATATTATTGAAAGTGGGTTTGGAGAAGCCATGACTTCAGTTGATGATAATCCCACTATTTTTGAAGTGCGTTAACTTTGCATGCATGTGGATCATGAAAAGAATATCCTATGTAATAATTACATTGTTGAATTCGAATGTGATCCCACATGTAATTATTATGAGAGGAAAATATGGTGGTAGAAACTTTCATATCACTAAATCACCTCTCGTTATGTTGAGATTGCTATTGTCTCTTTCTTCTTCCTTGCATATGGTAATTATTGGTTGTCTTGACAATCCGTTTTCCTATAAAATGCCTATGCATAGGAAGTATGTTAGACTTAGATGTGATTTTCACATGCTTTGTGATGCTCTCGTTGTGCTTCAATTCTTGTCTTTTGTGTGAGCATCATTCAATTATCAATGCCTAGCTAAAGGCGTTAAACAATAGCGCTTGTTGGGAGGCAACCCAATGAATTTATATTTTTCGTTCTGTTTTGTTGCGTCCACACTTTCATAATTCTGTTATGATTGTGTTTTTTGTGTTTCTTTTTGTGTTTGATCCAAGCAAAACCTTTATGATTAGTCTTGGTAATGGCTGTTTGATCCTGCTGGAAAAAGACAATAACTTTTCACTCACGAGATGATTTTTCATTTTTATTCAGAAAGAGCTTTTGAGTTGATACTTTTTGCTGCTGATTGATATGCTTTTTTCCCAGACCGTCGTAATTTTCAGATGTTTTGAGGTACCAGAAGTATACGAAGTATACATATTGCTACAGAATGGTCTGTTTTTTACAGATTCTGTTTTTGTTGAGTTGGTTGCTTGTTTTGATGAAACTATGGTTAGTATCGGGGGGGGGGGGGTACTAGCCATGGAAAAGTGAGAATACAGTAGCCCATCATCAATATAGATGGAATTTAAGTTTGCTACAGTACCAAAAGAAGTGGTAGTTTGTTTTCTTGTACTAATGTTATCACAAGTTTGTGTTTAAGTTTTGTGATGTGAAGTTTTCAAGTTTTGGGTGACGCTCTCATGAACAAAGAGATAAGGAGTGGAAAGAGCTCAAGCTTGGGGATGCCCAAGGCATCCCAAGCCAAATTCAAGGACACCAAAAAGCCTATGCTTGGGGATGCCCCAGGAAGGCATCCCCTCTTTCGTCTTCAATCCATCGGTAACATTACTTGGAGCTATATTTTTATTCACCACATGATATGTGTTTTGCTTGGAGCGTCTTGTATCTTAGGAGTCTTTCCTTTTTGTTGTGTCACAATCATCCTTGCTGCACACATTTTTGAGAGAGAGAGAGACATGCACTCATCGTGATTTTGCTAGAATGCTCATAGTGCTTCACTTATATCTTTTGAGCTAGATACTTTTGCTCATAGTGCTTCACTTATATCTTTTGAGCTAGATACTTTTTCCTCTTGTGCTTCACTTATATCTTTAGAGTACGGCGGTGCGTGATTTGGTAGTTGGCTTATGCTATGAAAGTAGTCCCAAGTGTTCTAGGTACCCAAAGAGGATGCAAAAACCTCCATCTTCATGTGCATTGAGTAGAAAGAAAAGTTTTGATTCCTCTCAATTAGTTTTGAGACGTGGATTCAGTAATATTAAGAGTTATGTTAGTAGGGTGTTGTGAATCAAGAAATACTTGTGTTGAAGTTAGTGATTCCCGTAGCATGCACGTATGGTGAACCGCTATGTTAGGAAGTCGGAGCATAATTGATCTATTGATTGTCATCCTTTGTGTTGAGGTCGGGATCGCGCGATGGTTTACATCAACCAACCCTTCCCCTCGGAGTATGCGTTTAGCACTTTGTCTCGATTACTAATAAAAACTTTCACAATAAGTATGTGAGTTCTTCATGACTAATGTGAGTACATGGTATAGATGCACTTTCACCTTCCACCATTGCTAGCCTCTCTAGTGCCGCACAATTCTCGCCGGTGCAAAAACCCACCAAATTCCTTCCTCAAAACAGCCACCATACCTACCTACTATGGCATTTTCATAGCCATTCCGAGATATATTGCCATGCAACTCCCACCGTTCCGTCTCATGACTTGTGCCATCACTCTCATATTGCCATTGCATGATCGTAAGGTAGCTAGCGAGATGTTTCAACGTCATACGCCATGCTAGATCATTGCACATCCTCGTACATTGCCGGAGGCATTTCCTATGGAGTCATCATCATTGTGATCTTTGAGCTGTGAGTACATAAAAGTGTGATGATCATCATTATTAGAGCATTGGCCCATGTGAGGAAATAAAAAAAAGGCCAAAGAGCCCAAAAACAAAAAAAGGAGAAAAGAAAAGAAAAAAGAGGCCTAAGAGCCCAAATAAAAAAATGAGAGAAAAAGAGAGAAGGGACAATGCTACTATCTTTTTCCACACTTGTGCTTCATGATAGAGTGCTTCTTGCTTTGTCACTACCATATGCTAGTGGGAATCTTGGTTTTATAACTTGGCTTGTATATTCCAATGATGGGCTTCCTCAAAATTGCCCTAGGTCTTCGTGAGCAAGCAAGTTGGATGCACACCCACTAGTTTTCCTCTTGAGCTTTCACATACTTATAGCTCTAGTGCATCTCTTGTATGGCAATCCCTACTCATTCACATTGATATCTATTAATGGGCATCTTCATATCCTATTCATATGCCGAGTCAGTGTGACCATCTCCTCCTTTTTGTCTCACAACCACCAACACACTCTATTCCACCTATAGTGCTATATCCATGGCTCGCGCTCATGTATTGCGTGATAGTTATAAAAGGTTTGAGAAAGTAAGAATGCGAAAACAATTACTTGGCCAATTCCAGGGTTGTGCATGATTTACATTAGTTGTGTGAGGATGATGGAGCATAGCCAGACTATATGATTTTGTAGGGATAACTTTCTTTGGCCTTGTTATTTTGAAAGTTCATGATTACTTTGCTAGTTTGCTGAAGTATTATTGTTTTCATGTCAATAGGAAACTATTGTTTTGAATCTTACGGATCTGAACATTCATGCCATATGAAAGAAGTTGCAAAGGACAACTATGCTAGGTAGCATTCCACATCAAAAATTCATTCTTTATCACTTCCCTACTCGAGGACGAGCACGAGTTAAGCTTGGGGATGCTTGATACATCTCCAACGTATCTATAATTTTTGATGGTTTCATTCTATTATCTTGTCAAACTTTGGATGTTTTGCATGCTTTTTATTTATTTTCTGGGACTAACTTATTAACTCGGTGCCAAGTGCCAGTTCCTGTTTTTCCATGTTTTTGACCCCTTTCAGAGGAGATTTGGAAATGGAGTCCAAACGGAAGAAAATCCCCGAAAAGATTTTTTTCGGAACGGAAGAAGATTGGAGAACTTGGGAGCCAAGCCACAAGAGCCCCACGGGCCCCACAAGCCCCCACCCCGCGGCCAGGGGGGCACGCCATTCAGGCTTGTGGGCCACCTCAAGGTCCCCTGACCTAGATCTTTCGCCTATATAATCCCATAAATTCCAGAATAAATCAAGAGATCATCGCAATCGCTTTTCCGCCGCCGCAAGCTTCTGTCTCCGCAAGATCCCATCTGGGGCACGTCCTGGTGCCCTACCGGAGGGGGGATTCATACACGGAGGGCTTCTTCATCAACACCATGACCTCTCCGATGATGCGTGAGTAGTTCACCATAGACCTACGGGTCCATAGCTAGTAACTAGATGGCTTCTTCTCTCTCTTGGATCTTCAATACAAAGTTCTCCATGATCTTCATGGAGATCTATCCGATGTAATCTTCTTTTGTGGTGTGTTTGTCGAGATCCGATGAATTGTGGATTTATGATCAGATTATCTATGAATCTTATTTGAGTTACTTCTGATCTCTCTTGTGCATTATTTCATATCCTTGTAATTCTCTTCGAGTTGTGGGTTTTGTCTGGCCAACTAGATCTATGATTCTTGCAATGGGAGAAGTGCTTGGTTTTGGGTTCATACCGTGCGGTGACCTCACCCAGTGACAGAAGGGGTAGCGAGGCACGCATCGTGTTGTTTCCATCAAGGGTAAAAAGATGGGGTTTTCATCATTGGTTTGAGATTATCCCTCTACATCATGTCATCTTGCTTAAAGCGTTACTCTGTTCGTCATGAACTCAATACACTAGATGCATGCTGGATAGTGGTCGATGTGTGGAGTAATAGTAGTAGATGCATAAAGTATCGGTCTACTTGTCTCGGACTAATGCCTATATGCATGATCATTGCCTTAGATATCTTCATGACTTTGTGCGGTTCTATCAATTGCTCGACGGTAATTTGTTCACCCACCGTGATATTTGCTATTATGAGAGAAGCCTCTAGTGAACACTATGGCCCCTAGGGTCTACTCCACACCATATTTTCTGCCTTACACTTTTTTACTTCGTTGCACTTTCCGCCTTCAGATCTCACTTTGCAAACAATCTTGAAGGGATTGACAACCCCTTTGAAGCGTTGGGTGCAAGCTTGTTTGTGTTTGTGCAGGTACTTTGGACTTGACGAGGCCCTCCTTCTGGATCGATACCTTGGTTCTCAAACTTAGGGAAATACTTACTGCTCCTGTGCTGCATCACCCTTTCCTCTTCAAGGGAAAAACCGACGCAAACCACAGAAGTAACAAGAAGAATTCCTAAGTGCCAGGGAAGGACTTTTGTTGCCGTAGCACTTATCAAGCACAAGCCTGAGATGTTCTTCATGCTCTTCCTCAGTTTCCAAAAAGACCAGAATATCATCAAGATACAATAAGACGAATTCATTCTTGAACGGGGAGAAGATATAATTCATCATCCGACAAAAGGTCGATGGAGCATTTGCCAGACCGAAAGACATCACTGTATACTCATACGAGCCAAAGCTTGTTCTGAAAGCAGTCTTCGGAATGTCCTCTTCGCAAATGCGAATCTGATGATAAGCCATTCTGAGATCAAGCTTCGAGAAGATCTTAGCTCCTTTCAATTGCTCGAACAACTCATTGATGTTAGGAAGTGGATACTTGTTTTTAATCGTCTTCTTATTCAATGGGCGGTAATCGACACAGAGTCGTTCCGTACCATTCTTCTTCTTGACGAAAATAACTCCACAACCCCAAGGAGATGAGCTTGGTCTGATCAGACCCAGACACTCCTGCTCATCAAGTTGTTTCTTCAGCTCCTTTAGCTCTTCTGGACCCCGTTTGTACGGCCGTTTGCACACAGGCTCAGTACCCGGTTCAAGCTCAATTACGAACTCAACTGCTCGGTGCGGAGGCATTCCTAGGAGTTCTTTCGGAAAAACATCTTCATATTTGCAGACCACTGGGACTTGCGAAATTGGAGAGATCTCACCCTTCTCATTCAAGGAAAATAGACGGACCATGTCATCACGCGCTGCGAAGATAATCACATCCTCGGAAGAATGAGTTAGCTTCACTTCTTTAGCTTCACAATCAATAGACGCCTTGTTCATAGCCAACCAATCCATCCCAAGGATCAAATCAATATCAGAGTTGCCAAGGACAATAGGAGAAGCCAAAAAGGCATAATCACCCATCTTGACAGTGACCTCCGGAACAAACATCTAAGAACTCATTCGCATTCCCAGAGACACCACTTGCAGTGACTTTGGTAAAAACTCAGTCGCAAAATTATTGCCAGATGCAAAGGGATATGGCATGAAAGTATGCGATGCACCTGAATCAAATAAAACCTTACCAGGAATATCATTAACGAGGAGATTACCAAAAATCACGTCTGAGGAGTTCTCTGCTTCAGCTGCATTCACCATCTTGACTCTCGCAGACCTGGGGTTGAACTCCACTATAGCATTGCTTGGAGGCTTCCGTGGAGGAGGAGGCGGAAGACGCAGCTAAGAGGTGCACTTGTTGGCATAATGCCCCCTCTGCCCACACTTGTGATAAGTAACACCTGCCGGCTGACGGAACTGCATCTGAGGATTCCCTTGCTTCTGCCGCAGAAACCTCTGCTGAAAAGCTGGGTTGGGTGGGTGGGAAGAACCACGACCACCTGATTGCTTGAACTGCTGAGTGTGTCGAGGAGGAGGAGGAGACACCCAGTATTTCTGCTGCTTCGGAACCACCTGAGTTGAGGGAGACGAACTGGACTCTCTGAATCGCTTCTTCGAATTCTCCACCCTGAGCAAAGCTGCCTCAGCCCTGAGAGCCAAGTTATAGAACTTATCAAACTCATCAGGATCGTGCAAGGTGAGGGCCAGCTGCAAGCCCTCTTTCAGACCAAATCTGAACTGATAGATCTTGCTCTTCTGATCTGGAATGTCCTGCAAGGCATATCAGACCAGCTCGTGGAACTCGACGTTGTACTTGTATACGGAGGAACCACCTTGCTTCAAGCGCCTGAACTTCTCACACATTTCTTCCACAAAGCTAGACGGGATATAGTGGGACCTGATATCTCTGCAGAACTCATCCCAACTGATCAATCTGCCACCCCTGGAGTCCTTCAACTGCTGTCACCAAACTGCTGCTTGCCCCTTGAGCTGAAACGTTGCAAACTTGACGAAGTCCTCTGGACGGACATTGCTGCACTCAAAGTGTTTGTTCATGTCCCGAATCCAGTCCTCAGCATCAATCGACTGATCACACGACATGAAGGTCTTCGGCTGATTTGCCAGGAATTGACTCAGAGACGCAAACTGATTACCACCATGGTTGAAATTGCCCTGTTGCTGATTTGTCCTCTCTTGCAACAGCTGGATTAACATCTGGGTGTTAGCATTTGTTGCAGCCATCACCGCTTGCCAAGCCTCTGTAGGAGGAGGCGGAGGCGGAGGGGGTGGTGGCGGAACATCAGCACCCTCGCGACCCGGATTCTGATGAGTTGGTGGAGCCATCCTGAAGACGGACAACACATTAGCCCAGAGAATAATTTTGAAGGTAAAGCTGAATCAAAAAGGCAGGAACATATGAACAAGAATATTAGCAACTGCACTCGAACAAAATAGTAAGAATGCTTCCTCAAAGTGATTGTCGACAAAATCTGATTAAAGACCACTTGCAAACCAAGTATGAGCTAAAACTGCTCGGAACAAACGTATGACAGAGATTCCATCTGATATGTTCGTGGATATGATCGCGCGGGCTCGAATTTACAGTAGCCATCCTGTGCAAGGTAGTGCACACGACTTACGAAGCATCCCCGAGTCATAGCAAGCTACAAGGACTCTTTAAGACACAATGAGAACCGCTGTAAGCCGATCGTGAACAAACGTACCCACTGAATGTCGAATCCCAACCTCACATCATGCATTTGTAGGAAGATTGTCCTATAAGTCACTACTTGATATCCCACCTATGAATTCCCGAAATATCTGGTCATGCAATCTGGTATACGGATACAAGTTGTAATATGTCACACAACTCCTATACTAACCCATCCAGTGTATCACATCCGTCAACACATAACCAGAATCTCGGACCTTCATCTACTACAGACCCTCGTGATCACAACGATACAAAGTGTGGCGATACATCCGGAACTCTCTGCACCAGTACTGGGGAAGCCGGACTCCTCTCGTCACAACTAGTATTGAAGCAATTACGAACATCCTCCGACCTGAGATACTAAGAAATCTGAATGATGGCGATGTGCACAAGAATCCCGTGGAGCTCAACTCCCCGGAAGAAATCAAGTCAGACAGGAGGCACCAAGACAGAACTGCGTCACATCGATATCATATAGATTTCAAAATATCCGCGTGATCCTAAAAAAAAATTGAGCGAGAAGAGGAGTAGAATTAAGGTTTTCTAAGTCGAGAACCTCACCAGAGCATAGAAGAGGAGAAAAAAGAAACCTACTCTCCGATATAACTAAGACTCAAAACATTTTACTAGACTCGACTCGGCTAAGTTCGATCACACAAAGGCTCCTATGGTCGTAAGGCTCTAACTACCAACTTGTAACGACTAAGATGCGGCCCTTTCCTATTTTGGGGGCGATGCCTCAAAAGGGAAAGAGGCGCATCTAAACATTTCACGAGCGAGATAATCATAACATTACATAACTGAAGAATGACAAGTAGGGCATACACTTGCCATCTGACGATAGTATATCATAAAGTTTACAGCCACACAATTATTCAGAACATAGTTAGTCCCGCTACAGACAACATGAAACAAGTAAAACTATGACATCCCGCATGCTGGCCCACGATCACGACCACGGCCTCAGTCCTCCAGATAGTTCACGTACAGTTGGTCAGACTCCTCGTCATACTTCCACTTCAGCTGGGTGCCATCAGGATCTCCCGCGTCGGGCGTACCTGTACCTGTTGGGGTTTTGTAGTAAACTATGAACCACGGGGACTCAGCAATCGACTGACCTTGGTATCGAATCTAGTCAAGTTATTAGGTGAGGAAGGTTTGGTGTATAAGTTTGCAGCAACCTAAGCATATGTGGTGGCTAACTTACGATGATCAGAGTAATTGATATGGTGGTCTACACGAGCGATCGAAAACTAGATGATCACTAAGTGATCCTGAACACCTACTTACGTCAAACATAACCCCACCGTGTTCCCGATCAAAGAGAGGTCTTCGAAGGAGACAACCATGGTTACGCACACAGTTGGCAGTTTTATTAGAGTTAATTTAAGTTGTCTAGAACCGGATGTTAACAAATTATCCATGTTTGCCACATAACCACATGCACGGCTTTCCGAAAGATTAAACCCTGCAGGGGTGCTCCAACTAGTCCATCACAAACTGTCACGGGCCGCAAAGAAATCCTCTATCACGAATCACGTGATCTTGTCGGATTCCTTAGAGGAAAACCTCAACTTTGAGGAGACCTAAAGTTTCACCGGGATTCCTATACACAAGATATATCGCTAAGGTAAGACGAATCTAGCAGGACCTCCCGTCGTGTCGACGACCCCAATAAGAGCCGCGTATCTCAGTCTCAAGACACGACGGATGGAACTATCTACGGAACCAAACCTCAAGTTTCCTTGCGGTGGCCCTGCAGGCAGACCAGTTTGGACCAACACTCATGAGGAGCACTGGCCCGGGTTGTTGATTAATTCCTCGAGGTAGCTATTCCCTATGCAAATTATTATTAGGTGATTAGCAGATTAAAACCAATGTTGGGTCCTGCCGGACAAGCCTTAACACTACACGATTTATCTAGGGGTCCCCATAACAACCCCGACCGTGTTAGGAGCGATCAGTTATGGAATCAAACACCGGTAACCGAAACTAAGGCGACAATAACGAAACAAATCACCCGGCAAAAGGCTAGGCCTTCCATCATTTACCAAGTATATAGGTGCATTAATTAAATAGCAGTTAAACATAATGGTATCAAAATACTCATGTTATCACATGAGACAGCTGGCACCTGCAACTAGCAAGTCTACTCATTAGAGGTTGAGCAAGCCTACTTAGCCAAACAACATTTACTAGGAGAGGGAGGTGTTTGGGTTTCATGGAAATGACAGGTGGCATTTATATCAAGTGGTAGGCAGCGAGCATGTATCGAAGGAAACATGATTCTAAGCATACAAAGCTAGATACGGTATCAAGGTCACGGTCATTTTGCATGTGAATTCTTCAGCTTGGAACTGCTCTTGATCTTCCTGCACGTACCCTCCAGAATCCACGTACTCACTCTCCGATCCCGAAGCTACCCAAGATAAAAAATAACAGCCAATGAACACCAACACAACATGATGCAACAAACAATATGATGCATGAGTGAAGAAGGAAGCATGCATCACTATTCTAGTCACTTTCATATGCATTAGTTGAGTTAATAGAATTCTGGACATAACCTCATATTAAGTTATCTTGACATGCATGATGATGGCATGAACATGTGCATCGCGAGAAAACGAAGCAAAAAACATATAAAGAACGTAGAGAACGGAGGTACGGATCAACCGGAAACTACAAAACAAGATATGGAGACCTACGGTTCAAATCAACCACAAGCACACTCCAATGGCACTCTCCTGGTGTTACCAGGTTGCCACATGATCAAACAATCAAATATAAGTGGGTTTGGTGCATTGAAACACACCACACCATCAACAATGCCCACACAAGCTTCAAATCAATCAAAACATGCAATCTGTTTTTAACAGCATCATAGCATTTTGTCCACAACATTTAAAGTAGCTACATCCATCCAAATGAGCCAAACAAGATATGAGGCAAAAGCCATTCAGAAGCTCTACAATCATGTGCAAGAAGTTAATACAAAGGAGTCACACATGAGCAGATCTACACGCACTAACTTGGACAAAAATTACAGATTCTGGGACTTTGTGAAAATCTCAGATTTTCACCAGCTGCTTATACTCTAAAGCATTTTGGCAGCCTCCAAAATGACTACAGGAAGTGAATAAGCATGAAATTTAACAGGGAGCTAGACAAACACAAAAGCTCACAAACTTTAGGTTGTTGCATGGGCTCATTCCCAACACATGAGCTTTTGCAACCAAAACAACAAGGGAAGAAAATAACAGCAGATTATGAGACTTAGTGAAAATCACATATTTTCACAAGCTGTCAGTTTCAGCCAAGTGTCAACTTTGACAAGGCACAAAAGGTGCATACACATTCCTATGAATAAAACAAAGACCCCATATTGTAGAGGGGTTCACCCACTACTACTACATCAAGGATTCATTCTCATAGGGTCAAAGCACCACATAATACAAGGCTCTAAACATGGCATCATGACAGAAAAATGTCAGTTTATGAAGTTGCTCTACACTGAAATCTGATTGCACCAATGGATTCCTGGGATGTTTCTACCCCAAAAGCATATATAATACATGGGTACTTGCATGTAACATCTAGGCACAAAGCTAGCTCGAAAAACAACCCTAGGATCCAACAAGGCATGTAGGAACAATATCGCATGTAAATTATCACTTGTAGCATGAACTACTCCTACATATGCACACACACAAGCCCATACACCACTACATAATACCATAGTGGCAAGCATGAGGGGTTAGCCCTCATGCGCAAGTGCATATGTGCACTCATTGCCACAGACACACATGCATAAGCACCTACACTCACATATGTGCTCACACTCACACACACACACCAGAAAAGGTGCAACATGAGGGGCTAGGCCCTCTTGCACATGTGCATATGTAACCAAATGCACACACACTCACATATATGCACATCTCCTCATGTGCACACACACACATCCACACACATACACACCCTCATGTGCACATGTACATACAAGTGCACACACACACTACTTACACACATATATGACTAACCTAGTCATTAAGAAAAAATGCATACTATGGTTTATCTAAAAGAAAAACAAGCAAAGCTTTCTACAAAAGAAAAGGAAAGGAAAAAATAACAAGGAAGCAAAAAAAAGGGGAGCCCCTGGACTCGAACCCAGGAGCCCCTGGTGCAACACACGAGCACATCCCACTTCGCTAGCACGCTGTACTCGACATATTAGGGGGGAGAACCCAGGTAAGCTAGCCATGACAAGCACCACCACCAGCGAAACAGGAAATAAAAATAAAAAGGGCCCGGCGGGGATCGAACCCACAACCCGCCGAAGCAACACCGCGCGCTAGCACCACTGGGCTAGCTTCTTGATCTCGACAGAGAAGGGGAAGGTGCTCTTTTGAGCACCCCTCTGCTACTATCCTACGATGCCGGCGGCCGAAACAGGGGAGGACGGCGGCGATGACTCAGGCCACCCACATAGGGGTTGACCACTCGCGAGGAATGCAGGGCCTATGGGGAACTCATTCCCGACGCAAACACGGCGAGAGGGGGACCCTACTGGCGGCGCAAGGAGCTTGCGCATCCCGGCCATGGCGGAATGGCATCGGCGACGACAACACGCACAAACCTAGATCGAGCATGCGGGAGAGGAGAAGAGATGGTGCTTGCTCACCCCAACTGCCCCGAAGGCGAAGACGCGGCGTGAGGGGGAAGTAGAGGGTCGTGGCGGCTCTGCAACGAGGCGCTCCCGCACCGGCGACGGTGACGATGGAGGCGACACCACGGAAGGACCCGACCTTCCCTAGCGGCGGGAACGGAACAAGGGCTCCACCTGCATTCTCGCGGACGTCTCGGACGCCGCGGGGGATGCTGCCGGCGACAAGGAGAAGGAGGGGATGCCGGCGACGAGGCGCGCTCTCTCTCTGTCTGAACCCGACGTTGTTCTCTTTGAATCTTACCTGGGGAGAGGAAGAACGAGGGGGAGAAGGTGCTGGCAGCGGAGGAGAGGGAGGGGAGGAACCCTAGGAAGAAGGGGCACGCATGCCGAGGCTAAATAGCCCTCGGCTTCCATGTAATCACGGCGTCGATGCGGCTCTCTCTCTCTCTCTCTCTCTAAAGCTACACTGACGGAAGAGGAGAAAGCCACGGCGTCAGGGAGAAGAAAGGAGAGGGAGATGGGTTGCGCGCGCGAGGAAAAGAGAAGATGGGCCAGGGGAAGGAGGGAGCCAGCCCACCTGGCGCCAAATAATAAAACAAAAGGAGTTTTGCATTTTTAAAATAGCACCTGCAAATAAAAATGCACACAGCCACACATGGGTTTGAAGAAAACAAAATAAAAATGCCTAGGGCATAAGGGAATTATGCCCTATTTAAATAAAATATAAAACTGATTTTTTGTAGTATTTAAATTAAATCCCAAACAGAATTAATATACTGTTTTGTTAATAAAACCCAATATGGTTTAAGTTTAAAAACCCCAATCACAATACCCCTCAATCACAAGGTAAAACTACAAATGAACAACATTATTAAAATAGGTTTTGAGCAAGTTAAACATGAGCTCAAATAAATAAAGAAGAAGGGGTTTTAGAAACCTAGTTTGAAGACAACATAGTTTGATTCATAGCTTGGGATTCACCACATCATCACAACACACTTGCACTCATCATGGATCAAACAACCACAACAACACAAAGGAAATGACATGAAGGCAATGAATGGCATGATGCAAAGGTGATGACATGAAATGACCACATGAAATGATAACTCCATAGTATTGAAATCATGATCCAAATTAGGAAAGGGTTCCAAATATGGCAACGGTTACATCTGGGGCATTACAAATATGATAAAGGAGATGGGAGCTATTGTTGATGACAAGTTTTTGAGTGCATGACTTGTCGTTTGATTTCACTTGTTTCCTTGCACTAACAACCAGTTTGAAGGTGTACCCGCATGACTACTCAGCTGCGTTGAATCCAAGTGACATCGTGAATTCATATGTTTGCCAGTTAGTAGTCTACCAACTTAGGATTGCTTTCATGGGGTTGGGAGACAAGAAGAATACTATGTGTTGTTGCCTATTCCACCTAGTGGTAAAATGATCTAGATCCCCCAGATTTTCCGGTTCATTGTTTTTTATTCCATCCTCTTTTCCATAATTTTTGCGAACTGACATGTGTTCCTATCTCCTTCTTTGTATGTGTTTTTTGTGTCTGAAACAACTCCTTTACCTCGACTCACTCGATGTGGACTATAGGTCAATCAACCAGAATTTTGTGGATGCGAACACGCCAAATGTTCTTCCGAGAGTTAAGGCATGGAACGAGGGCCTCATCAAGGCATTCATTAAGAAGGACACGATTAGGAAGGGGTATATGGAAATTTGCAGGTAAGTTTTTCTTTCTTTTTATTGCACTTTTTTTGAAGCATACAGTTGCTCATAATTAGAGTTGTAGTTGCCCATTATCAGGTTTTGGAGTTGTCCTAATTTGACTACTAGAGTATCTTTTTTTGCATGATTAAAATTGTAGTTTCCCATCTATAGGGTTGTTGTTGCCCTAAGTCAGGGAGCCATCAACTTAGCTACCGAATGAAAGTTTTAGTGAAAATTAGCATGGTAATCATCCTCATTTTAACAACAATTTTCTTTTTTCATGCTTACACATGCCAATGGTCATAATTTTGCATTGCCCATCATCGGGGGTTGTAGTTGTTGTAATTTGACCAACATTGTTTGTTTGTGGTTTGCATGTTCTTCAGTTGAAAAGCTTTTTCTGCACTTACGCATGAAAAATGCAGCATCTTTTTGTTGGTGATCATAACTACAGTTGCCCATCAATATGGCTTATGTTGCCCTAAGTTAGGGAGCCATTTTCTCAACCACTAATTTTAGTATCATTTTTGTTTTTTGTTCATTTTGCTCTTTGTTTTCATGTGCATTTTTTATATGAAAAACAACTGAAAGGTGAGTTCTCGAGGTGCACAGAAGATAGTATTTTTGGGAGCATGGATCACATCGGGAAGTTCGTTGCCGCGAGGCTCCCTCCAAACTACAACAACAATGTATTTTTCTATCTATTTTTCATTATATGAAACCACACTTCCTCTTTTTTTCATCATTGTGTTATATAGTTTCCTCATTCGTTTTTGGATTCCTTTGCATTTGTTTGTTGTTTCTATTTTGATCTGCAAAAAAAAGTTATCATTGTTGGTGCATGTTATGTGCTCTGAAATATCAGACCAAATGGGGAAGTTCATTCCACGTGTGGGCAAGCTGGATGAGCAGGAGGTTGAAGTGTCAATGACAAGTGCTTCAAGGGTTGGAGACACATCTCAATCAGTGAGCAAAGAAAGGCAGAAAAAGAGCAGCAGCAAGTGCCAAACAATAGAAGGTTGCAAGGAAGAAGAAAGGAAGGGTCAGCAACACTAGTTATGATGAGAGACTTTTGCCGTCCGATGACGAGGAGGAGGAAATAGATGAGGAAGAATTTGAATCTACATAAGAAGAAGAAGAGGCGGAAGGAAAATAGGAGGGCATATATGAAGGGGAGACTTCGGGCGAGGAGGTGGAAGGCAATGATGATGACGATGAAGAAGACGGTGATGAAGAAGACGATGTGAAGGAGGGTGATGATGATCCTGTATATAGCAGCCCATCACCAGCAACGGAAGCTAGCGACGATGGTTATGATTGCATGGATATTGAAAACTCCATGTGGTCTGTTGTCGGTGATGATGGGGAGGAAGAGAAGGAGGAAGAAAATGAATACAAGGAGAAAAATTACGAAAAGGTCAAGGAAAAAGATATTGAAGGGGAAAGGAAGAGGGGGAAACAAAGGAGAAAGAGGAGGATACAAAATTGAAGAGCATGAAAAGGACGAAGAGGAGAAGCAACATGAGGAGGAAGGCAGAGAGGATGAAGGTGCAGATGAAGATGCAGATGAGGAGGAGGAGGAGGAAGATGGTGGGGGAGGGGAGAAGGGGAATAAGGATGATGATGATGATGGCGGCACGGGAGGCAATGCTAGCACCCAGAAGACCAGCGGCAACGACTGTCATGGAATATCTAGGGGTGCAGAGGGGTAGTGATGACGACGAGGTGTCGCTGAGTACAATCTTGAAAAGACTCAAGCATTGTGCCAAGGAACAACATCAATCACAGCAAAGGATGTCCGCTAATAGCACACAAGGAAGCGATGACTTTTTTCAAAGCAGTTTCATTATGAAGGACTCGCGAAAAGAGTCGTATGAGTTAAACTTCGAGCCTTCTATTATAGTTGCAGATGTGATGAAGATCAGAGAGTCGCAGTACAAAAATAAGGACGTCATGCTTGAGGCCCGAGATATCCCTCTTTTCCCGGTGCCCGTGCTGTCACTTGAGAAAATATTATGTGGCATGGATATGTGCCTTGATATGCTGTGAGATGGGTTTAAAGAACGATCTGTTGTCCCAAAAGAGAAGGAATCACAGTCTTTGGGAGGAGCTGAAGGGGGTGCGAGGAATAAGGTTAAGGAAATAACCCATAGGGCAGTTAAGTCTACCCTTCTGCCCCTCGAAGCAAGCCACGTTGCGGCAGGTCGAAGTGCTGCAACTACGAAAGCCACTCAGCAAGCTCCAACAATCCTCAGGTCGACAGATGAAGTGGCAAGTCAGAAAGTCACAACACCTCCAAAAACAAAGTTTTATCAGAAACAAGGAGGAAAGAAGCAAAAGAGAGCAACTGATGACAATTTGGAAGCAACTAAGCAGCAAATTCAAGCAATTGCAGTGAGTATGCAGGGAGAAGCTCCTCCCAAGCAACATATGGAGTCAGCGGTTGAGATTAGAGTTCTCACTCGACAAGAGAAGGATCTAGCCAAAGGTTCAATGGGAGAAGCGAGCATTTGTTATTGGGGAACGCGACAGAAAACAAAAAAATTGGTACTACGAGCACGCTCAGAATCACTTAGGAGATGCATATAAGGTTTGATCTGATCATTATCGACCCGTAGCGCAACGAAAGTAGAGTCGATGAAGAATAGTGGTGCAGATCCCTGCAGCTAGGATTTACAACCTCCCAACCGTGAGAATGTACTCCCTCGGCTGCCTCTCGTACAGCCCTACGGAAGGCGATCAGACAGTCCCTCGGACGGTATCTTGGACAACCCTTCGGGAGGACCATCGAAAACCAAAGGTCACTCAAACAACCCTTTGGGAGGACCCTCGAAACTCGAACAGTCACTCGGACAGCCCGTCGGGAGGCGCTCTCGAACTAAGACCGAAACTACGATCTCTCTACAGAGTTGCACACATACGGTGTCATCTATCCGGCAGGGCTTCGTCGTCCACAACTAGTTCCCACCGGAACCCAGACAGCCTTTCGTCTCTACAAAACTATTTTGCTAGGAGGGAGAGAGAATCTAGATCATGCATGGCATTTGTATGTTGAGAGAGAGTGAGTGTGGAGAGTGCATCTCCACCTCTATTTATAGGAAAACTCATGGGGTGAGGTGGAAATACCCAAAAAACCCACGAAAGTGGTCCTTCACAAGGGCATAAAGGGAAAGCAAGTGCGGCAAGTGAGGCTCCATGGTGGATCCCATCTTGGTCGGCCACCCCTCCTAGAGTTCCTCAAATGGGTGCCCTTATCCTTCCATGTCATCCCCTCAAGATATTTTGTGGAAGGTCAACTTCCAACCATAACCATAAATGCATTTTCACTATTCATGAAACCAATTTTTCATGACCAATAAATGCGAAAATATTTCTATGGGTCCTAGAATAATTCCAGTACCCACTAAAACAACTCTGGACATGTTCCGAAACATTTTCATACCAGTGATTTTAATCTGTGAAAAGCAACCAAAGCGGTTCCGGCACTCCACAACATTTCTGGTTTTTTCTGTGAAAAAACTCAGAAGTTACGAGAACAATTCTGGTACCCTCCAATAATTTCCACACGTGTGCCACAACCAATTTGACTTAATGGTTACTTCAAAACAACTTTTCGTTTTTATTGGAATCTCTTCTCGTGTTCTCTCTCCAAAACTCTTTTGTTGTCCCTGAAACTTTTACGGTGATTTTCTCTTAGACTCCATGTCTAGTATTGAGCAGATATATGACCCTTAAGTGTGTGACCCTATAGGTTCGGTGAAGTATAGACATGGGCGGAACACTTTCCGATCAATGGTCAACATCGGAGCCATGGACACCCATATTGACCCCTATACCCACACAAATAAATATTCGAGTGAACCATTAGTTTGTTGTGTGCTATTCGTGTTGCATCGTGATATGATTCAAATACCCGAGGTGAGACTTGTCGGCATCCCCATGGATCAACAACTTGTCCATTATGCCAGTTACCTCGTTACCAGTTTTGTTCTCTTTTCTCGTTTTCATGTTTCAACATCCCTATGATCAAATCACAGTGTGTCTGGCCAGACGATGATGGATACCGAAACACCAAGAGGGCCCAAGAATATCTCTCCATAGTCGGAGGAGAAAATCCCAATCTTGAGTTACCAAGTTACTTGTCATACTTTTCCATGACCTCGTAAGCAGCCGTAATAGCCACCATGTTACAGATGACGTTTAACAAACCCCAAAGTTCACGAGGCAAGTACGAAGGAACTTGATACTCTCATGGTCTAAATAATTATGCAAATGTTAACTTTTTGTGTGTTATTAACCATTAACTTGTAACGAATGTATCTCATAGCATAACATCAATCGGGTTGATTCAACACAAGTGTTCTACTAACATTGTGCCCTCAAAGTTGTCGGCATAGTCATGCCCATGATCAGGAAAACATAACCATCTTGCAACACTTGAGATAGTCTTAGAGGCCTGAGTAGGAGTACATTTTACCGTTTATTATTTTGCACGTACATATGAGTCTTCCTCTGAGTCTCGTGGTTATTGTAGACTTGAGAACCATAGCAGTTGTAGCATGGAACATAAGCATAATTATGAACATCGAGATAAATAGTAACATTTATTATTGCATATCTCCTACATTTGTTAACAACCAAGAGAGTGAGAAGGAACTGTTGTGCTGAAGGAAGCAACTTCTGAACTGATCCAGGCAACTGGAGAGGTAAATGCACTGGAATCAACCGACAAGACTCCGGTCGTTCCCACAAAGCAAGCATGCTCTAAAAGAGGAAAAGAAAACTCATTTGACAACATTGAGGGCATCAATGAGTTGTTGGAAAAGTGCATCTGCCAAGGGTCGATGCCGCCGCTCATGAGAAGTAAATCAGTCGGGACCATACGAGTAATATGCGCATCCCCTATCATTAATATATCATCGAACAAAGGAGCATATGATTCAGGTGAAGCACCATCGTTCCTGTGTGGCACCCCGACTCACAGCAACCGGTTTACCTTGCATTGCCAGCCCATGGATCACATCTTCTCATAACACACAATAACTTGGTACAGAAATACAACCGCTTTATTGATTCTCTAGCAGATACATATGTTTAGGATTACAAAAAGAAGCAAGGCCGAGCGTCACAATCGATGCGGCTAAACAATATGTACATTATTTAGTAGACACACATGAGGCATCGATGATCACAACACAACTACTTGGCAGCGGAAAGATGACGTAGCGGAATTCCATCTCACACGGACACTCCTGGGACAAGGCCTAGACTGCGATGATACAACTCATAACTCCAGGTACGACTTCTCCTGAAACTGGCATGACACGCCAGGTGAGTACTTTTAATGTACACGCAAGCTCACAACAAACAATACAATAATGACAAACAATGATATGGCATTTAGGCAGGTTATATGCAAGATATGACAAACTACTTGTGATGTGCAAGTGATAGCCACTTAGGTTCTCTCTTACCAGTATGATTAACGCGTAACCGTATCCATCATCTTACCAAAGTGATCACCTCCGGATCACAAAAGAAACCATCTCGTTGATCTCGAAAAACCATATACCATGTGCCATGATTATATCATTTAGCGTGCAAGTTAATTATTATTTTGTTGATCCATGGTGTGACCTAGTACGAACTATGTCAATGACCGAGGAGACGACTATCAATAGATTATACACACATTCTGCAAAGGCTATACCCGCCTACCGGGCCAGGGTAGCGTAAGCGCATAATCTTCCCCCGTTGGAGGCACCAGCGAGAGGCATGTGAGTAGACCAAATAAGGCCTTCCCATAAAGGCAAATGTGGTTGCACTAGGAAGCTCGATTTGGTGGCACCATGACTCGATCAACATGTTCAGGTCGTATTATTAACATTCTTATTCATAAATAAAAAATTATGCGAGCCATAGTATGTCATGGAAATGCCATGAAATGCAGATGCACCAACTTGACCGAATGACCTTGCTAACATAAGTAACATTATGATGAAACTACTATACTACATAAACTTAAAAAAGTAACCATCTTACTTCTATCATACTAAGAGGATTATCATGAAATTTTAGTTAGCATAAGTGAGGCCATTTTTCATTAATTATATCTCATATATGAATTTAAGTTCAAACAAAAAAATCATAATCATTGCAAGTCATCCTTGGAAATATGTGTGATGGCTTGCCTTAGTTCAGAGGAGGGTGAAAAAAACTCATAGTCCTCTTCAATGCAAGTTGAACCTTCTAAAAATAATCAAAATACAAAAAAGGAAAATGTCATATAAAGCATTTTAATGCACCAGAAAATATGTACGTCAAGAAAAATCTCAATTTTTCCATGATCACACAGGGGCTCAATAAAAAATTGCTGCAAAAAGAATCATCTCATTTGGAGTTATGGTTTAGGAATTAGAACTGGTCAAAGTTGTAGTCAAAATAAATGAATTAAACAAAAAATAGGAAATTTCAGAGAGCGCCATGATACGTTCATTTTGCATCATGATCTCTCGTACCTTTTTACTTTGTTCTTGTCCATTATTCCAAATTGTTATGCATTTTTCTCTTTGAATATGCAAGGAATCACAATGAGGGAAATATCTGGAAATTGGGATTCTGGACCGGAAAACGGAAGAATAGGCAGAGAAATCAGGAGACTCCAAATGACCTGAAATTTCATGGAGAATATTTTTGAAGTATATAAGAATTTCTGGAAAAAAATATGCCGGGGAAATTCCCACCAGGAGGGGGAGATCGAAGCCATCGTCATCACGAATGCTTCCTCCTTCATGGGAGAACCAATCTTAGTCAACATAAACACCATCACCATCTCATCTCCAAGCGTAGTTCATCTCTTGTGTTCAATCTTTGTCTTAGAACCTTAGAATGGTACCCGTGGGTTGCTAGTAGTGTTGATTACATCTTGTAGTTGATGCTTGTTGGATTAATTGGTGAAAGATATTATGTTTAGATCCTTTGTCACCATCATTATACCTCTGATCTTGAACATGTTGATGAGGTGTGAGTAGTTACTATTGTTCCCGAGAACATGGGATAAGTCTTGTCACAAGTAATCATGTGAAATTGGCATTCATTCGATATTTTGATGATATGTATGTCGTTGCTTCTCTTAGTGGTGTCATGTGAATGTCGACTACACGACACTTCAACATGTTATGGGCCTAAGGGAAGGCACTGTGGAGTAACAAGTGGGTGATGGGTTGCGAGAGTGACAGAAGCTTAAACCCCAGTTTATGCGTTACTTCATAAGGGCCTCATTTGGATCCACACGTTTCATGTTATGGTTAGCTTTATCTTAATTCTTCTTTCGTAGTTGCGGATGCTTGCGCGAGGGGGTAATCATAAGTGGGTTGTTTTTTCAAGTAAGAACAACACCTTAGCACTAGTCCACCCACATATCAAATTATCAAAGTAGCGAAACGCGAATCAATTCAACATGATGAACATGACTAGATAAAAATCCCCATGTGTCTTGTGGGGCACTTTCTTCATATAAGAACACTTTCCGACATGTCGTTTGCTATAAAAAGGATTGGGCTACCATTCTGCATCTTAGTTACTATTGTTACTTGTCACTTGTTACAAAATATCTTGCTACAAAAATATCTACTACTGTCACTAATAGCACTTGCACAGGATACCTTGCTGAAAACTGCCTATCATTTCCTTCTGCTCCTCGTTGGGTTCGACACTCTTGCTTATCGAAAGGACTATGATTGATCCCCTATAGTTGTGGGTCATCAAGACTCTTTTCTGGTGTCGTTGCCACGGAGTTAAGCGCCTCTGGTAAGTGGAAATTGGTAAGGAAATATTTTTGCTAAGTGCTGAAATTTACTGTTACTTGTTGCTATGGACGGTCACCCTTTGAGTGGCTTGTTCGGGGCATCTTCGCCTCGAAGGGAAGTGGAAAAGGTTGCTCCTCAACCTACTAAACCTACTGAGAATATTTATTATGAGATTCCTTCTATTTTGTTAGAGAAACTGCTAGTTAGTCCTTATGATGGTACAACTCATCGTGATTATCATTTAATATTTGTCGATGAAGTTTGTGGACTCTTTAAGCTTGCAGGTTTGGCTAGAGACAAAGTTAAGAAAAAAGTTTTCCCTTTATCTTTGGAGGGAAAATCACTGATATGGTACAGGCTATTGGATGATATTGGATCGTGGGACTTGAAACGCTTGAGGCTGGAGTTTCATGAGAAGTTTTACCCTATGCATCTAGTTCATCGTGATCGGAATTTTATTTATAATTGATGGCCTCGTGAAGGAGAAAGTATCGCTCAAGCTTGGGGAGGCTTAAATCTATGATGCACACCTGCCCCAACCATGAACTCTCAACAAAAATGATTATACAAAATTTGTATGCTCGGCTTTCTCATGATGATCCAGTACTACTCGATTCTTCTTCTATTGGTACCTTTATGAATAGGATTATTGCATTCAAATGGGATCTTCTAGAAAGAATCAAACACAACTCTGAAGATTGGGAAGTCGACAAAGGTAAAGAGTCAGGTATAAGGCTTAAGTTTAATTGTGTTAAATCTTTTGTGGAAACTAATACCTTTCATGAGTTGAGCAATAAGTATGGCCTTGACTATGAGATAGTAGCTTCTTTCCGTGAATCTTTTGCTACTTATGTTGATCCCCCTAAGTAGAAGTGGCTTAAATATCATCCACCCACTGAGAAACAATTAGAGGAACCTGTTAAGATTAAGAAGGAAGAAATAATTGTTAGCCATGTTGACCCAATTGTTCCTACTGCTTACACTGAGAAACCAACTTTCCCTGTTAGAATTAGGGAACATGCTAAGGTTATAACTACGGTTAATAAGGGCTACATTAGAACATCTACACCTTCTAAAAAAATAACTGTTGAGCCTAATGTTGCTCAATGGTTAAAGATCTTCTAGTTGATAATATTGATGGTCAGGTTATCTACTTTTGTGATGAAGCTGCTAGAATTGCAAAACCTGTTAGAAACAAACATGATGAGCTAGATAAAAATAAACCAGTTGTTGGCATGCCTGTTGTTTCAGTTAAAATTGGAGATCATTGTTATCATGGCTTGTGTGACTTGGGAGCTAGTGTTAGTGCCATACCTATTTCCCTCTATGATGAAATCAAGAATGACATAGCACCCTTTGAACTTGAATATGTTGATGTTACTATTAAACTTTCTAATAGAGACATTATTGCACCGCTTGGGATTGTTAGAGATGTTGAAGTCTTGTGTGAAAAAATTAAGTACCCAACTGATTTCCTAGTACTTGGTTCAGAACAAGATAATTTTTGTCCCATTATATTTGGTAGGCCTTTCTTGAGTACTATTAATGCTGAAACTAATTGTTTAACTGAAAAGGTTAAAGTAAAATATAGCGATGTATCTCATGAATTTAATTTCTCCAAGTTTAGTAAGCAACCTCGTGATAAGGAATTACCTAGTAAGGATGAAATAATTGGTCTTGCCTCTATTGACATGCCTCCTACTGATACACTAGAAAAATATTTGCTAGACCATAAAAATGATATGCATATGAATGAAAGAAATGAGATAGATGATATATTTCTTAGACAAACACCTATTCTTAAACACAACTTACCAGTTGATATTTTAGGGGATCCCCCTCCACCCAAGGGAGATCCCGTGTTTGAGCTAAAAACTTTACGTGATACCTTGAAATATGTTTATCTTTATGAGAAGAAGATATATGTTGTTATGGTCAGTGCTAAGCTTTCACAGCATGAAGAAATGAAATTACTTAAAACTCTGAAGAAGCACAGGGCTACTATTGGATATACTCTTGATGATCTTAAGGGCATAAGTCCCACTCTATGTGAGCACAAGATTAATATGGAGCGAGATGCTAAACCTGTCATTGATCATCAATGTCGCTTAAATCACAAAATGAAAGAAGTGGTGAGAACTGAAATACTAAAGCTTCTGGAGGCAGGTACAATATATCCTATTGTTGTTAGTAAATGGGTAAGTCCCGTTCATTGTGTTCCTAAGTAAGGAGGTATAACTATTGTTCCTAATGATAAGAATGAACTTATTCCGCAAAGAATTGTAACTGGTTATAGGATGGTGATAGATTTTAGGAACTTAAATAAAGCTACTAGGAACTATCATTACCCCTTGACTTTTATTGATCAAATGTTGGAAAGATTATCTAAGCACACACATTTTTGTTTTGTTGATGGATATTCCGGTTTTTCGCAAATACATGTGTCTAAGGATGACCAAGAGAAAACTACTTTCACGTGCCCTTTTGGAACTTATGCTTATAGACGCATGCCTTTTGGTTTATGCAATGCACCTTCTACCTTTCAAAGATGTATGACTGCTATATTCTCTGACTTTTGCGAAAAGATTGTTGAGGTTTTCATGGACGAATTTTCCGTTTACGGGACTTCCTTTGATGATTGCTTAAGCAACCTTGATAGAGTTTTGCAGAGATGTGAAGAAACTAATCTTGTCTTGAATTGGGAGAAGTGCCACTTTATGGTAAACGAAGGTATAGTACTTGGGCATAAAACTTCTGAGCGAGGTATTGAAGTAGACAAAGCCAAAGTTGATGCAACACAGAAAATTCCTTGACCAAAAGATATCAAAGGTATACTAAGTTTCCTTGGCCATGCTGGTTTTTATAGGCGCTTCATTAAAGATTTCTCAAAAAATTCTAGGCCACTAACTAATCTTCTTCAAAAAAATATTCCTTTTTTATGATGATTGTATGGAAGCCTTTGAAATACTTAAGAAAGCCTTGATTACTGTACCTATTGTCCAACCACGTGATTGGAATTTACCGTTTGAAATTATGTGTGATGCTAGTGACTACGCTGTTGGTGTTGTTCTAGGGCAAAGAGTAGACAAGAAATTGAATGTTATTCATTATGCTAGTAAGACCTTAGACAATGCTGAATGAAATTATGCCACCACTGAGAAGGAAATTTTAGCAGTTGTGTTTGCTTGCGATAAATTTAGACCTTACATTGTTGACTCAAAAGTTACCATTCACACTGATCATGCTGCTATTAAATACCTAATGGAAAAGAAGGATGCTAAACCTAGACTTATTAGGTGGGTGCTTTTACTATAGGAGTTTGACTTGCATATCATTGATAGGAAGGGAGCTGAAAACCCCGTAGCAGATAACTTGTCTAGAATGGAAAATGTTCTTGATGACCCACTGCCTATTGATGATTAATTTTCCTGATGAACAACTTGCTGTTATAAATACTTCACAAAGTACTCCTTGGTATGCCGATTATGCTAATTATATTGTCGCTAAATACATACCACCTAATTTCACATACCAACAAAAGAAAAACATTCTTCTATGATTTACGACATTACTTCTGGGATGACCCACATCTTTATAAAGAAGGGGTAGATGGTATTATTAGACGTTGTGTACCTGACCATGAACAAGGAAAAATCTTACGGAAATGTCACTCCGAGGCATATGAAGGGCACCATGCTGGTGACAGAACTGCACACAAGGTATTACAATCTGGTTTTTATTGGCCTACTCTTTTTAAAGATGCTCGTAAATATGTCCTTCATGTGATGAATGTCAAAGAATTGGTAACATTGGTAGACGCGAGGAAATGCCTATGAATTATTCACTTGCTATTGAACCATTTGATGTTTGGGGATTTGATTATATGGGACCTTTTCCTTCCTCTAATGGGTACACACATATTCTAGTTGCCGTTGATTACGTTACTAAGTGGGTAGAAGCTATTCCTACTAGTAGTGTTAATCATAAAACTTATATTAAAATGCTTAAGGATATTATCTTCCCGAGGTTTGGAGTTCCTAGATATTTAATGACTGATGGTGGTTCTCACTTTATTCATGGTGCTTTCCGTAAACTCTTAGCTAAATATGATGTTAACCATTGAGTAATCGAGAAATAGAGTTAATTTTGCAAAAGACGGTTAATAGATCTAGACATAATTGGTCTAAGAAACTTGATGATGCTCTATGGGCTTATAGAACTGCCTACAAGAACCCTATGGGGATGTCCCCTTATAAAATGGTTTATGGGAAAGCTTGTCATCTACCTCTTGAGTTGGAACATAAAGCTTATTGGGAAATTAAAGAATTCACTATGATTTTAAGATTGCTGGTGAGAAAAGGTTATTTGACATTAGTTCATTAGATGAATGGAGGACACAAGCTTATGAAAATGCGAAGTTGTTTAAGGAAAAGGTTAAAAGATGGCATGACAAAAGAATCCAAAAACGAGAATTCAATGTAGGAGACTTGATGCTTTTGTTCAATTCTCCTTTCAGATTTTTTGCAAGTAAGCTTCTCTCCAAGTGGGAAGGCCATTATGTGGTTGAAGAGGTCTATCAGTCAGGTGCTATAAAGATTAATAACTTCGAAGGCAAAAACCCGAAGGTTGTAAATGGTCAAAGAATTAAGCACTATATCTCAGGTACGCCCCTTAACGTTGAAACTAACATTATTCAAGTTATGACTCCGAAAGAACACATAACACAGACCCTCAGGAATGCTCCACAATGTTGAAAAGGGGTAGGTACGTGATACGGTAGGTAAACTGACTCAAAAAAATTCAAAAAAATAATTTCCATCGTTTTTAGTATTTTAGAAAAAATATAAAAATAAAACAGAGTCAGGAGGACTCACGAGGGAGGCACAAGCCAACAAGGCACGACCCAGCCCTTGGTCGCGCCCTCATGGCTTGTGGGGCCCCCGTGTGCCCTCCGGACCCCGATTTCTTCGAGAACACGTATTCTGACCTAGAAAAAAAATCATTATATATACTCCTGTATGTTTTGACCATCACATCGCGAGTTTCTCCTTTGTTCTTGTTTCAAGCTATTTTTCTGACATATTTAGATCGTCATGACTTCACCAAGGCCATCGAAGGACAAGTTTTTCAAGAAGGTCATCAACCCCTACCTACCGGAGGTGATGAAGGATCCTCAAGCCATTGAGATGAGCGGTGGGGTGCTTCACATCCGGGATGTTGAAGGTCCCAAGAAGGAGGGAAGCGAGAAGGCCAGGCTTGCAACAGTGGAGCAGGAGATCTTCAAGTTCCAAGGGATGGTTGAGCGTGGTCTGAGTGCTAACGACTCCATGATCACGGATTTCATCTGGGAGAACAAGCTGGACACAGAGAGCATGGGGGAGGTTCTTTCCAAGCTCCAAGAACGGATTGACTGCCTCCAAGATAAAATCTACGAACTCCAACTCCAGAACTGTGAGTATGAATCTAGGTTTGAAAGGATGAGCCTCGCCGCTTATTTCAGGATCCCGGAGACGAGGGCTTTATTTTATGGGGAACCTATGCCTTGGAGGATGGAGGATCGTAGCTTACCACCACCATCACCGAAGAACACTTGAGTACATGGATATGGGCACCACCTTTGTCTTGTTCCAAGCTTGGGGGAGGTGCCCCGGTATCGTATCACCATCTCTTTTTATCACCACTATCTATTTTAGTTTGATCTTTAGTTTTTCGTGATTTAGAAAGTTAAAATTTTAGATTTTGTTTGTTTAGAGTTTTTGCTTTGAGTTCTACCTATCCTTGTAATCGAGTGCGAGAGTTATATAATAAAGTTAGTTGGGATCATGTGCCTCTCCCTCACTTGCACCCATCATCTTAGCATGGCACTAAAAATAATAGAAAAATATCATATGATTATCTCATGAGAAGTAATGACTTCACATAGGAAAGAGGTACGAGCAATAAGAAGTGTTGAAAACTAGCAAACATAGTGTTAGTAATTGGTATGATCTATGCAGAAGTATGATAGAGAAGAGGATATTTACATATAAATACACTATTTTGAACACCTGCTATGATTGTGAGCTCCCATCAAAATAGTATATAATGACCAAGTGTTGAAGTGGGACATGGAAGACAACATAATGATCATGGTTGTTTTCATTTGCATAGGATTTATATGGTATTGAATCTTTAACATGTGATGATTGCTTAAGATCTTTCACTAGCCCTAAAGAGTCGCACTAAGTAGAGATACTACTTATGCATCCCTAACCTTTAGACCCAGTCTCTTGCCATGAGAGTCCACCATACCTACCCATGGATTGAATAAGATCATTCAAGTAAGTCGTCATTGCTGCACAAGGCGATACAAATTTCCTCTAATCATGTAAGATTTTTTTATTGTAAGGGAAAGTAAGCTTTGTACGATCTTGTGATGGTTGGAAGGACGTGGATGTCGCCTAGAGGGGGTGGATAGGCGCTTTAAAATAATTATAGTTTAGGCTTGAACAAAAGTGGAATAGAGCTAACATTTAATTTGTCAAGCACAAAACCTAAAACAACTAGGCTCACCTATGTGCACCAACAACTTATGCTAAGCAAGATAAACAACTAAGTGATAGCAAGATATATGAAAAGAAACAATATGGCCATCACAAAGTAAAGTGCATAAGTAAAGGGTTCGGGTAAGAGATAACCGTGGCACACGGCGACGACGATGTATCCCGAAGTTCACACCCTTGCGGAAGCTAATCTCCATTTGGAGCGGTGTGGGGGCACAATGCTCCCTAAGATGCCACTAAGGCCACCGTGATCTCCTCACGCCCTCGCACAATGCAAGATGTCGTGATTCCACTAAGGGACCCCTGAGGGCGGTCACCGAACCCGTACAAACAAGGTTGGGGAAATCTCCACAACTTAATTGGATGCTCCCAACAAAACCATGAAGCTTCACCACAATGGCATATGGCTTCGAGGTGACAACAAATGCTCGGGGCAATCTGCACAACTTAATTGGAGACCCCGACGCTTGCCCGGAGCTTTACACCACAACGATTGACCTCCGAGGCATCACCAAGCTTCTAGGGGTACCAAGCACCCAAGGGCAATAAGCTTCTCAACTTCTTACTTGCATGTATCACCGTGGAGAACTCAAACCGATGCAACTAATGCAATGGCAAGAACACACAAAGTGGTCAAGTCCCTCACACTTAAATCCCTCCACAACAACAAAAACTATGGAGAAATATGATAGGAAGAACAAGGAGCTCACAAAGAACTCCAAGATCAGGATCCAAGGGGTTCCCCTCACATAGAGGGGAAAGTGATTGGTGGAGATGTGGATCTAGATCTCCTCTCTCTTTTCCCTCATAAACTAGCAAGAATTATTGGAGGGATTAAGAGTTAGCAAGCTCTAAGAAGGTCAACAATGGGGGAAGAACACGAGCTCAACGGATAGATAAGGTCCAATGGGGAAGAAGACCTCCTTTATATAGCGGGGGAACGAATCCAACCGTTACCCCCACTCACAGCCCGACTGGAGCGGTACTACCGCTGCTCGGAGCTGTACTACCGCTCCCAGAACGTCTGAGGGAGCGGTACTACCGCCCGGGAGTGGTAGTAAAAAAATAATACCGCTCTGGGGGCGGTACTACCGCTCCAGGAGCGATATTACCGCTCGCACCATAAGCGGTACTACCGCTGGATACTGAAACTGTTCAAACTTTGGCATACGAACTCCGAATCGAGCAAACTCAAGCTTGTTGAATTCACAACGACAAGAGCTATCCAACAGCGAAATAAAATCTTAGGAAAATGCAGTTAGAAAATGCCAATGATATAGAGAAGTGAGACCTCTCTGAATGAAGAACCGGCAAAAACTTCCAACATCGAAAACATCATAGAAGATGCATATGGACTCCATTTTAGATGAACTCGAGCTTTTCATGAAGATGCCCATAAGCTCTCAAACTCACAAAGAGAAACACCAAACAAGAACCAAGAAATGTAATGCAAGGATGCAAATGGTTTGAGCTCTCAACGAACGATACGACCAAGCTACTCACTTGAGAGCCCGCCTTGACAGTACGACAATCAATCCTAAAATAGAAAACTAATCAAGGGCAAACCTATACCTTGCACCTAGTCCTCTTGAGCTAGATGATGATGATCTTGGCTTCCTCAAGATGGACCACCTTTCTTGATTGCCTTGGTTTGATGAAGACTAGTTGATTGCCCCCCATACTCACTATGGGTGAGCCACTCTTCAGCACATCTTCACAAGTCCATTGCCACCACAATGGACGACAAGCTTCATGCATGATATCTTCGTGATGCTCCACTTGAACTTGCACACCGCAATCTTGATGACGATCACCACTTGATGTCATCCTTCAAAGGTTGAATGAGATCTTCCTCTTGACGCAAACCCATGGAGACACACCTAACCCCACATAGAACTCTCACAAGGACCATGGGTTAGTACACAAAAGCGTTATGGACAATGCTTACCATACCATGGGACCACTTGATCCCTCTCGGTACATCTTGTACACTTTGTGTATTGATCATCTTGATTTACTCTTTGCTTATTATTGATCAACCTTGTGTCTTTTTGACCAATCTTTGGACAATACCTTCAATACCACCTTGGTCATCATATAAACTCCTTGACACCAACATATGGACTTCAAGAAGTGTCTATGGACAAATCCTTTGAATATAACTTAAGGCAACCATTAGTCCATAGGGATTGTCATCAATTACCAAAACCACATATGTAGAAATATGCTCTAACAATCTCCCCCATTTTGGTAATTGATGGCAATCAGTACAAGAGAGTTTATATAAGGAAATAAGCATAACCAAGCGCACACATACAAAGTTATAATGCATGCGTACAAGATGTAAATGCTTAAGAAATAAAAGCAAAACCCTCTATGCATCACGAAACTAAACTCTCTAAACTTCTTCCCGATTGGCATCGATTGCCAAAATGGACAAAAAGTTTAGAAAGCCAATATAGTAGGTGGTCCTCCAAACAGTGTGTACTTCTCAACAATAGTGCAAAGAAATACACAAATACAATGATAAACGTTGGAGGAAAAAGAACTATATCGAGGACCCAAAGATTGCAAGAAGGATCGTATGTCACAAAGACATACAAACAAGAGGAAGCACACAATAAAAAGATACCAATAGGAACAAGCAATCATATGGTCCTTCGAACCACATGAATAAAATATATTATGATAAGGACAATAGTATGTTTTATCAAAACTAGAGAAGCTCCCCATGATTTGTGCACTAATAAGATTTTTTGTATTTGATACAAGTGCACAAAATAGGATTGTTGCTCCCCCAAAATTAATAAAAGCACACAACAAGTGCAAGAAAATAGATGAGACAATAAGTATATCACTTGCATAAAACATATGGTTGAACAACATGTAAAAGAGGCAACTTAAGAGTAGGCTCAACCAAAATGATGTGTGTGAGTGATGGCAAGGCACTTGAGAAGACTAAGGTGAGGATGAGCATTACTCATCAATATATTCTTGAAGAAACAAGAAAAAAGTGCAAGACATATCCTTCCCACACACACACTACTAGCAAATAGTTCACAAGCTTACTAATAAACAAATTGTGAACCAACGCTTGTGACAACCCATGGTAAAGAAAGGAAATAATAACCTTGTCAAGAGAAGGGATACCAACCAAAATGTCAACACCCTTGTCAAGACATGTATGAGGAAAAATAATCTTCACCGCCAACGAGTGCATCAAGATGCAAGGATAAAAGATCCGCACTCAAGACAAATCCTTCCACGAAGCCACCAAAAACTGAAAAAGGAAATGAAACGGTGGACGTGAAAGAAAAGAGGATATCAACTAGAGATGTAACTTCTCTCATGTGTAAAAGATTCTAGGTAGAAGAAAATCATGATGATATATATCCACAAAAAAAGATGTACACACGAAATGGTTACAAGAAGGAACAAACAAGATATCCGAAAGGAAGTCATAAATATACCAATAAGATCTTTGCTTGAAAGCATAACACATGGCCTAATATTTTCTTATTGTACAATATGAACTTCCAACTTATGAACATCAAAGACATCCCAACTAGCAATAAGAAATCATCGTTCGGATGCTTTGAGGAAGGAAACAAGTACCACAAGAACGAATCAAGAAATTCATCCCATGATGCAACCTACTAAAGGTTGAATGCAAGAAATGTATGCATAAAGTAGATACTTGTTACCGAGATAGCACTAGATTGATGTAGTAGATAGTTGTTCGTTGATCATCCTAACTTGGCTCCAATAAGCACATGGTGTTAACACCTTCCTTGTAGGTGAGCCGAGCATCCAATGCCTCTGCAATTGTTCCTAGAACAATAAAACAAACAAAATGGTGCCCAAACTCACTACGACCAAAGAGTTAGAAAACCAACAATACATAGGACAAACTCCACATAAATATGTGCATATAGATACGAAATTGAATTTCAGGCACACTTTAGCAAATTTATGATAAGGTGGAGTTTTCCCTATATATCGGGTCAAGGAAAGAAAGCATGCAAAAGAAACTATATGTATATAGTAAATATGTATGCTCAAGGCATTCAAAAATCAAATCAACACGTAGTTGATAAGACACCAAAAGACAAGGTCTCAAGTGAAAATAAAATACCAAACAAAAAATTATCACTTGAAGGATACCAATTAAAAGATACATCAAAGAATGATATCCATTGACATATGCTAGACAAAAGGAAACAAGATACCAATTGAAGGAAAACAAACACGAGGTATCTAGTTTCCAAAAGAGCTAGGTTCCAAACAAACCAAATGTAACGACTAAGATGCGGTCCTTTCCTATTTAGGGGGCGATGCCCCAAAAGGGAAAGAAGCGCATCTAAGTGTTTCGCAAGCGAGATAAACATAACACATACATAATTTAAGATTGACAAACAAGGCTTCATTTGCCATCTCACATAGATAATGTGAGAGTTTACATCCACACATTTATTTAGACAAGGTAGTTCCGCTACGGACTACATAACACAACAAAAAGACTATGCTATCCCGAATGCTTGCCCACGATCACGACCACGGCCTCAGTCTTCTGGATAGTTCACGTACAGGCGGTCGTTCTCCTTGTCGTACTGCCACGCCAGCTGTGTGCCATCTGGATCACCTGTGTCGGGCGTACCTGTACCTGTTGGGGGGTTGAAGTAATCTGTGAGCCAAGGGGACTCAGTAACCGATGACCTTGGTACCGAAACTAGTCAAGTTATTAGGTGAGGAAGGTTCAGTGTTTAGGTTGCAGCATCCTAAGCATTTATGGTGGCTAACTTACGTAGATCAAAGTTATACATGTGGTGGTCTACGCGAGCGGTCGAAGACTAGGTGATCACTAAGTGATCCTAAACACCCACCTACGTCAAACATAACCCCACCGTGTTCCCGATCAAAGAGAGGTCTTCGAAAGAGACAATCACGGTTACGCACACAGTTGGCAGTTTTATTAGAGTTTAGTTCAAGTTATCTATAACCGGATGTTAACAAATAATCCATGTTGCCACATAACCGTTGGCACGAATTTCCGAAAGATTAAACCCTGTATGGGTGCTCCAACTAGTCCATCACAAACGGTCACGTGCCGCAAAGTAATCCTCTATCACGAATCTCGTGATCTCGTCGGATTCCTTAGAGGAAAACCTCAACTCTGGGGGGAACCAAAGCTTCACCGGGATTCCTATACGCAAGATATATCGCTAAGGTAAGACAAGACTAGCAGGACCTCCCGGCATATCGACGACCCCGATAAGAGCCGCGTATCTCAGTCTCAGGACACGACGGATGAGCTAGACGTCGGGATGGCTAAACCTTTGGGTGACCAGGGGGCCCCGGACATCGCTCAAGTGGGACCAACACTCATGAGGAGCACTGGCCCGGGTTGTTGATTAAAATCCTCGGGGTAGCTATTCCCTATGCAAATTATTATTAGGTGATTAGCACATTAAAACCAATGTTGGGTTCTGCCGGACAAGTCTTAACACCATACGATTTATCAAGGGGGGTCCCCATAGCAACCCCGAACATGTTAGGAGCGATCTGTTATGGAATCAAACACCGGTAGCCGGAAACTAAGGCGGCAATAACGGAACAAATCACTCGGAAAAAGTCTAGGCCTTCCATCATTTACCAAGTATATAGGTGCATTAATTAAATTGCAGTTGAAACATAATGATATCAAATACTCATGTTATCACATGAGACAGCTGGCACCTGCAACTAGCAAAGCTATCATTAGAAGCCGAGCAAGCCTACTTAGCCAAACAACTTAGCTAGGAGGGGGAGGTGTTTGGGTTTCATGGCAATATCAGGAGGCAATTATATCAAGTGGTAGGCAGCGAGCATATATCGAAGGAAACATGATTCTAAGCATAACAAAGCTAGATACGGTATCAAGGTCACGGTCATCTTGCTTGTGATGTCTTCAGCTTGGAACTGCTCTTGTTCGTCTTGCACGTACTCCCCAGAATCCACGTACTCGCTCTCTGATCCTGGAGCTACCCAAGATAAAAATAACAGCCAATGAACACCAACACAACATGATGCATGAGATGAGAATGAAGCATGCATCTCTATTCTAGTCACTTGCATATGCATGAGAAGAGAAGACAAACTTCTGGAAAAAACTTCACTCTAAGTTATTTTCACATGCATGAAGATGACATGAACAGGTGCATCACGAGAAAACGATGCAAAAACATATAAAGAACGTGGAGAATGGAGCTACGGATCAACCGGAAACTACGAAACAAGATATGGAGTCCTACGGATCAAATCCACCACAAGCACACTCCAATGGCACTCTTCTGGTATTCCCAGGTTGCCACATGATCAAACAAACACATGTAAGTGGGGTGGTGCAAAGAAACTCACCACACCACCAACAATACTATCACAAGCTTCAAAACAACTAAAACAAGCAATCTGTCCTAAACAACATCATAGCAGTTTGTGAGCAACATGCAAGGCACCTACATCCACCCAAATGTGTCAAACAAGATATGTGGCAAAAGCTATTCAGAAGCTCTACAAGCCTGAGCAAGAATATAATCCAAAGGAGTCATACACAGGAAGATCTACAGGTGCTAACTTGGACAAAAATAACAGATTTCAGGGACTTAGTGAAAATCTCAGATTTTCACCAGCTGCTAATGCTCTGAAGCATTTTGACAGCCTCCAAAATAATATCTACAGGAAGTGAAAGTGCATGAAATTTAACAAAGAGCTAGACAAACACAAAAGCTCCAACACTCTAGTTGATTGCAAGGGATGATTCCCAACATATGAGCTTTTGCAACCACAACAACAAGGGAAGAAAATAACAGCAGTTTCTCAGACTTAGTGAAAATCACAGATTTTCACCAAGCTGCCAATTCCAGCCACATGTCATCTTTGACAAGGCACAACTTGCACATACAAACTCCTAAGCATAAAACAAAACTACCATGTTGTAGAGGGGTTCACCCACTATTGCCACAACAAGGATTCATCCTCATGGGCCCATCACACCACATGGCACCAAGCTCTAAACATAGTATCAAGACAGAAAAATGACATTTCCAGAAAGTGCCCCAAAGTGAAATCTGATTCCACCAAAGGATACCTGGGAAGATTCTACCCCAAAAACATATATAATACCTAGGTACTTGCATACAACATGAAGACACAAAGTTGAAAGGAAAAACTACATGGAATCATATAGTCTCAAATAGTGCCATGTCACATGTGGTACCACTATTTCATCACCTACACATGCACAAGCTCACACCCACAACTCCAATGGTGACATGAGGGTCAGACCTCATGTATGTGTGCCATAGCACATCACCACACACACTCACATACAACCAAGCAAGCACACACTAGCACCTACACATGCTAGTTCTAATACACACACATACATGCACTCACACAAGCTACCACTAACACACACTCACACATGCTAGGGGTTCAAAGGAACTCCCCATGCACACTAAGGCAAAACCATGCCTTGGTCATGTGTATGTCATACACACACATGCATAAACACACACACAAGCACACACCACATGTGCACCTACACTTTAGGCACACATACAAGACTTGCCTACACACCCACATGCACACAAGCAAAAATAAAGATGAAAATCTACTGGATGTGAGGCATAACACCTCACGTTGCTGCCCAAGACAAGGTATGGTGCAGCTAAGCTAAAACAGCAACAAAAAAACAAAAAATAAATAAAAGGGGGCATAGGGACTCGAACCCAAGACTTGTTGCTGCCCAGAACACACCTACAGCCATTGCGCTATCACCTCTGGCTCGACACAGAGGGGAAGGAAACAGGGTGTGTTTCCCGTGTCGAGCTACTGTGCCCAAAATCAAGAAAACAAAAGGGGCGCCACTAGGTTCGAACCCACGACCTACTGCTGCCCAAAACACCACCTACCACTGCGCTATTCGTTCGATGCTTACTAGAGAAGGGGTAGTAACCCACTTAGGTAAGCCTCTCTGCTACTACAGATCACAGCGTCCGGAACACGGGATGGTCACCGCCGGTGCTACGGTCTAAATCGAGGAGCGGCCAGCAGCTGGGAGGAAGAGGGAACTCCCACGGATCCATTTCACATCTAATCGCGCGAGAGAGGCACCTACAACTACGGCAGCAACGCGCACGGCGGGGCCGGCTACGGAGCAGAACAACGGCGACCTGCTACGGCTCTAGGAGAGGTCTTCTTTGTTGGGGAACGTCGCATGGGAAACAAAAAATTTCCTACGCGCACGAAGACCTATCATGGTGATGTCCATCTACGAGAGGGGATGAGTGATCTACGTACCCTTGTAGATCGTACAGCAGAAGCGTTAGAGAACGCGGTTGATGTAGTGGAACGTCCTCACGTCCCTCGATCCGCCCCGCGAACAATCCCGCGATCAGTCCCACGATCTAGTACCGAACGGACGGCACCTCCGCGTTCAGCACACGTACAGCTCGACGATGATCTCGGCCTTCTTGATCCAGCAAGAGAGACGGAGAGGTAGAAGAGTTCTCCGGCAGCGTGACGGCAATCCGGAGGTTGGTGATGATCTCGTCTCAGCAGGGCTCCGCCCGAGCTCCGCAGAAACGCGATCTAGAGGAAAAACTATGGAGGTATGTGGTCGGGCAGCCGTGAGAAAGTCGTCTCAAATCTGCCCTAAAAGCCCCATATATATAGGAGGAGGGAGGGGGACCTTGCCTTGGGGTCCAAGGGACTCCCAAGGGGTCGGCCGAGCCAAGGGGGGGAGGACTCCCCCCCCCAAACCGAGTTGGACTTGGTTTGGTGGGAGGAGTCCCCCTCCCTTCCCACTTCTTCCCTCTTTTTTTTTCTTTTCCTTTGATTTTCTTCTCTTGGCGCATAGGCCCCTTTGGGGCTGTCCCACCAGCCCACTAAGGGCTGGTGTGTCTCCCCAAAGCCTATGGGCTTCCCCGGGGTGGGTTGCCCCCCCCGGTGAACTCCCGGAACCCATTCGTCATTCCCGGTACATTCCCGGTAACTCCGAAAACCTTCCGGTAATCAAATGAGGTCATCCTATATATCAATCTTCGTTTCCGGACCATTCCGGAAACCCTCGTGACGTCCGTGATCTCATCCGGGACTCCGAACAACATTCGGTAACCAACCATATAACTCAAATACGCATAAAACAACGTCGAACCTTAAGTGTGCAGACCCTGCGGGTTCGAGAACTATGTAGACATGACCCGAGAGACTCCTCGGTCAATATCCAATAGCGGGACCTGGATGCCCATATTGGATCCTACATATTCTACGAAGATCTTATCGTTTGAACCTCAGTGCCAAGGATTCGTATAATCCCGTATGTCATTCCCTTTGTCCTTCGGTATGTTACTTGCCCGAGATTCGATCGTCGGTATCCGCATACCTATTTCAATCTCGTTTACCGGCAAGTCTCTTTACTCGTTCCGTAATACAAGATCCCGCAACTTACACTAAGTTACATTGCTTGCAAGGCTTGTGTGTGATGTTGTATTACCGAGTGGGCCCCGAGATACCTCTCCGTCACACGGAGTGACAAATCCCAGTCTTGATCCATACTAACTCAACTAACACCTTCGGAGATACCTGTAGAGCATCTTTATAGTCACCCAGTTACGTTGCGACGTTTGATACACAAAAAGCATTCCTCCGGTGTCAGTGAGTTATATGATCTCATGGTCATAGGAATAAATACTTGACACACAGAAAACAGTAGCAACAAAATGACACGATCAACATACTACGTCTATTAGTTTGGGTCTAGTCCATCACGTGATTCTCCTAATGACGTGATCCAGTTATCAAGCAACAACACCTTGTTCATAATCAGAAGACACTGACTATCATCGATCAACTGGCTAGCCAACTAGAGGCATGCTAGGGACGGTGTTTTGTCTATGTCTCCACACATGTAAATGAGTCTTCATTCAATACAATTATAGCATGGATAATAAACTATTATCTTGAAACAGGAATTATAATAATAACTATACATTTATTATTGCCTCTAGGGCATAATTCCAATAGTCTCCCACTTGCACTAGAGTCAATAATCTAGCCCTCACATCACCATGTGAATTACATTGTAATAAATCTAACACCCATACAGTTCTGGTGTCGATCATGTTTTGGCCGTGGAAGAGGTTTAGTCAGCGGGTCTGCTACATTCAGATCCGTGTGCACTTTGCATATATTTACGTCCTCCTCCTCGACGTAGTCGCGGATGAGGTTGAAGCGTCGTTTGATGTGTCTGGTCTTCTTGTGAAACCTTGGTTCCTTTGCTAAGGCAATGGCACCAGTGTTGTCACAGAACAAGGTTATTGGATCCAGTGCACTTGGCACCACTCCAAGATCCGTCATGAACTGCTTCATCCAGACACCCTCCTTAGCCGCCTCCGAGGCAGCCATGTACTCTGCTTCACATGTAGAATCTGCTACGACGCTTTGCTTGGAACTGCACCAGCTTACTGCACCCCCATTAAGAATAAATACGTATCCGGTTTGCGACTTAGAGTCGTCCGGATCTGTGTCAAAGCTTGCATCGACGTAACCTTTTACGGCGAGCTCTTCGTCACCTCCATACACGAGAAACATCTCCTTAGTCCTTTTCAGGTACTTCAGGATATTCTTGACCGCCGTCCAGTGATCCACTCCTGGATTACTCTGGAACCTACCTGCCATACTTATGGCCAGGCTAACATTCGGTCTAATGCACAACATTGCATACATGATAGAGCCTATGGCTGAAGCATAGGGGACGGAGCGCATATGCTCTCTATCTTCATCAGTTGCTGGGCACTGAGTCTTACTCAATCTCGTACCTTGTAACACTGGCAAGAACCCTTTCTTGGACTGTTCCATTTTGAACCTCTTCAAAACTTTATCAAGGTATGTGCTTTGTGAAAGTCCTATCAGGCGTTTTGATCTATCCCTATAGATCTTAATGCCTAGTATGTAAGAAGCTTCTCCTAGGTCCTTCATAGAGAAACTTTTATTTAAGTAACCTTTTATGCTCTCCAAAAGCTCTACGTTGTTTCCAATCAGTAATATGTCATCCACATATAATATTAGAAACGCCACAGAGCTCCCACTCACTTTCTTGTAAATACAAGATTCTCCAACCACTTGTATAAACCCAAATGCTTTGATCACCTCATCAAAGCGTTTGTTCCAACTCCAAGATGCTTGCACCAGTCCATAAATGGATCGCTGGAGCTTGCATACCTTGTCAGCATTTTTAGGATCGACAAAACCTTCGGGCTGCATCATATACAACTCTTCCTTAAGGAAACCGTTAAGGAACACCGTTTTGACATCCATCTGCCAGATTTCATAATCAAAAAATGCAGCTATTGCTAACATGATTCTGACGGACTTAAGCATCGCTACGGGTGAGAAGGTCTCATCGTAGTCAACTCCTGGAACTTGTGAAAAACCCTTTGCCACAAGTCGAGCTTTATAAACGGTCACATTACCGTCAGCGTCCGTCTTCTTCTTAAAGATCCATTTGTTCTGAATAGCCTTGCGGCCCTCAGGTAGTATCTCCAAAGTCCACACTTTGTTCTCATACATGGATCCTATCTCGGACTTCATGGCATCTAGCCATTTGTTGGAATCTGGGCCCACCATTGCTTCTTCATAATTCGCAGGTTCATTGTTGTCTAACAACATGATTAACAAGACGGGATTACCGTACCACTCTAGAGCAGTGCGTGATCTCGTCGACCTGCGTGGTTCAACAGAAACTTGAACTGGAGTTTCATGATCATCATCATTAACTTCCTCCTCAACCGGTGTCGCAACGACAGAGGTTTCCCCTTGCCCTGCGCCACCATTCAGAGGGATGAGAGGTTTGACAACCTCGTCAAGTTCTATCTTCCTCCCACTCAATTCTCTCGAGAGAAACTCCTTCTCGAGAAAAGTTCCGTTCTTAGCAACAAACACTTTGCCCTCGGATTTGAGATAGAAGGCGTACCCAACTGTCTCTTTTGGGTAACCTATGAAGACGCACTTTTCCGCTTTGGGTTCCAGCTTTTCAGGCTGAAGCTTTTTGACATAAGCATCACATCCCCAAACTTTAAGAAACGACAACTTTGGCCTTTTGCCATACCACTGTTCGTATGGTGTCGTCTCAACGGATTTCGATGGTGCCCTATTTAAAGTGAATGCAGCTGTTTCTAATGCATAACCCCAAAATGATAACGGCAAATCAGTAAGAGACATCATAGATCGCACCATCTCTAACAAAGTACGATTACGACGTTCAGACACACCATTACGCTGTGGTGTTCCAGGCGGTGTTAACTGCGAAACAATTCCACATTGTCTTAAGTGAGTACCAAACTCGAAACTCAGATATTCACCCCCATGATCAGACCGTAGGAACTTGATCTTCTTGTTACGATGATTTTCCACTTCACTCTGAAATTGCTTGAACTTTTCAAATGTTTCAGACTTGTGCTTCATCAAGTAGACATAACCATATCTACTTAAATCGTCAGTGAAGGTGAGAAAATAACGATATCCGCCGCGTGCCTCCACGCTCATTGGACCACACACATCGGTTTGTATGATTTCCAACAAGTCACTTGCACGCTCCATTGTTCCGGAGAACGGAGTCTTAGTCATCTTGCCCATGAGGGATGGTTCGCACGTGTCAAGTGAATCAAAGTCAAGTGACTCCAAAAGTCCATCAGCATGGAGTTTCTTGATGCGCTTTACACCAATATGACCCAGGCGGCAGTGCCACAAAAATATGGCGCTATCATTGTTTACTCTAACTCTTTTGGTCTCAATGTTATGTATATGCGTGTCGCTATCAAGATTCAATATGAACAATCCTCTCACATTCGGTGCATGACCATAAAAGATGTTACTCACAGAAATAGAACAACCATTATTCTCAGACTTAAAAGAGTAACCGTCTCGCAATAAACAAGATCCACATATAATGTTCATGCTCAACGCAGACACTAGATAACAATGATTTAAGTTCATCACTAATCCCGATGGTAGTCGAAGTGACACTGTGCCGACGGCGATTGCATCAACCTTGGAACCGTTTCCTACGCGCATCGTCACTTCGTCTTTCGCCAGCCTTCGTCTATTCCGCAGTTCCTGCTTCGAGTTGCAAATGTGAGCAACAGAACCGGTATCAAATACCCAGGCACTACTACGAGAGCCGGTTAAGTACACATCAATAACATGTATATCAAATATACCTGATTTCTCTTTGCCCGCCTTCTTATCAGCCAGATACTTGGGGCAATTGCGCTTCCAGTGACCCATACCCTTGCAATAGAAGCACTCTGTTTCAGGCTTAGGTCCAGCTTTGGGTTTCTTCGGCGGATTGGCAACAGGCTTGCCGCTCTTCTTCGAATTGCCCTTCTTGCCTTTGCCGTTTCTCTTGAAACTAGTGGTCTTGCTCACCATCAACACTTGATGCTCTTTACGGAGTTCAGACTCTGCGACTTTCAGCATCGCAAACAACTCGCCGGGAGACTTGTTCATCCCTTGCATGTTGTAGTTCAACACAAAGCCTTTATAGCTTGGCGGCAGTGATTGAAGGATTCTGTCAGTGATAGCTTCTTGCGGGAGTTCAATCCCCAGTTCAGCTAGACGGTTTGAGTACCCAGACATTTTGAGCACATGTTCACTGACAGACGAGTTTTCCTCCATCTTGCAAGCATAGAATTTATCGGAGGTCTCATACCTCTCGATCCGGGCGTTCTTCTGAAAGATAAACTTCAACTCCTGGAACATCTCAAATGCTCCATGACGCTCAAAGCGACGTTGAAGTCCCGGTTCCAAGCCATACAAGACTGCACATTGAACTATTGAGTAGTCCTCCTTACGTGCTAACCAAGCGTTCTTAACATCCTGATTAGCCGCAGCGGGTGGTTCATCTCCTAGCGCAGCATTAAGGACATAATCCTTCTTTCCAGCTTGTAAGATTAGCTTAAGATTACGAGCCCAGTCTACAAAGTTGCTTCCATCATCTTTCAACTTAGCTTTCTCTAGGAACGTATTAAAATTCAGGATGACACTTGCGTGAGCCATGATCTACAACACAAATATATTCAAAGTGGACTTAGACTATGTTCAAGATAATTAGAGTTCAACTTAATCAAATTATATGCTAAACTCCCACTCAAAAAGTACATCTCTCTAGTCATTTGAGTGGTTCATGAGCCACTTACACTATCCCAAGTCCGATCATCACGTGAGTTGAGTATAGTTTCAGTGGTAAGCATCCCTATGCTAATCATATCAACTATATGATTCATGATCGACCTTTCGGTCTCATGTGTTCCGAGGCCATATCTGCACATGCTAGGCTCGTCAAGCTTAACCCGAGTGCTCCGCGTGCGCAACTGTTTTGCACCCGTTGTATGTGAACGTTGAGTCTATCACACCCGATCATCACGTGGTGTCTCGAAACGACGAACTGTAGCAACGGTGCACAGTCGGGGAGAACACAATTTCGTCTTGAAATTTTAGTGAGATATCACCTCATAATGCTACCGTCGTTCTAAGCAAAATAAGGTGCAGCAAAGGATTAACATCACATGCAATTCATAAGTGACATGATATGGCCATCATCACGTGCTTCTTGATCTCCATCACCAAAGCACCGGCACGATCTTCTTGTCACCGGCGCCACACCATGATCATCCATCAACGTGTTGCCATCGTGGTTGTCGTGCTACTTATGCTATTACTACTAAAGCTACATCCTAGCAAAATAGTAAACGCATCTGCAAGCACATATGTTAGTATAAAGACAACCCTATGGCTCCTGCCGGTTGCCGTACCATCGACGTGCAAGTCGATATTTCTATTACAACATGATCATCTCATACATCCAATATATCACATCACATCGTTGGCCATATCACATCACAATCATACCCTGCAAAAACAAGTTAGACGTCCTCTAATTTTGTTGTTGCATGTTTTACGTGGTGACCAAGGGTATCTAGTAGGATCGCATCTTACTTACGCAAACACCACAACGGAGATATATGAGTTGCTATTTAAACTCACCCAAGGACCTCCTCGGTCAAATCCGATTCAACTAAAGTTGGAGAAACCGACACTTGCCAGTCATCTTTGAGCAAAGGGGGTTACTCGTAACGATGAAACCAGTCTCTCGTAAGCGTACGAGTAATGTCGGTCCAAGCCGCTTCAATCCAACAATACTGCGGAATCAAGGAAAGACTAAGGAGGGCAGAAAAACGCACATCACCACCCACAAAACCTTTTGTGTTCTACTCGAGAAGACATCTACGCATGAACCTAGCTCATGATGCCACTGTTGGGGAACGTCGCATGGGAAACAAAAAATTTCCTACGCGCACGAAGACCTATCATGGTGATGTCCATCTACGAGAGGGGATGAGTGATCTACGTACCCTTGTAGATCGTACAGCAGAAGCGTTAGAGAACGCGGTTGATGTAGTGGAACGCCCTCACGTCCCTCGATCCGCCCCGCGAACAATCCCGCGATCAGTCCCACGATCTAGTACCGAACGGACGGCACCTCCGCGTTCAGCACACGTACAGCTCGACGATGATCTCGGCCTTCTTGATCCAGCAAGAGAGACGGAGAGGTAGAAGAGTTGTCTGGCAGCGTGACGGCGCTCCGGAGGTTGGTGATGATCTCGTCTCAGCAGGGCTCCGCCCGAGCTCCGCAGAAACGCGATCTAGAGGAAAAACTATGGAGGTATGTGGTCGGGCAGCCGTGAGAAAATCGTCTCAAATCTGCCCTAAAAGCCCCATATATATAGGAGGAGGGAGGGGGACCTTGCCTTGGGGTCCAAGGGACTCCCAAGGGGTCGGCCGAGCCAAGGGGGGGAGGACTCCCCCCCCCCCCAAACCGAGTTGGACTTGGTTTGGTGGGAGGAGTCCCCCTCCCTTCCCACTTCTTCCCTCTTTTTTTTTCTTTTCCTTTGATTTTCTTATCTTGGCGCATAGGCCCCTTTGGGGCTGTCCCACCAGCCCACTAAGGGCTGGTGTGTCTCCCCAAAGCCTATGGGCTTCCCCGGGGTGGGTTGCCCCCCCCCCCCCCCCCCGGTGAACTCCCGGAACCCATTCGTCATTCCCGGTACATTCCCGGTAACTCCAAAAACCTTCCGGTAATCAAATGAGGTCATCCTATATATCAATCTTCGTTTCCGGACCATTCCGGAAACCCTCGTGACGTCCGTGATCTCATCCAGGACTCCGAACAACATTCGGTAACCAACCATATAACTCAAATACGCATAAAACAACGTCGAACCTTAAGTGTGCAGACCCTGCGGGTTCGAGAACTATGTAGACATGACCCGAGAGACTCCTCGGTCAATATCCAAAAGCGGGACCTGGATGCCCATATTGGATCCTACATATTCTACGAAGATCTTATCGTTTGAACCTCAGTGCCAAGGATTCGTATAATCCCGTATGTCATTCCCTTTGTCCTTCGGTATGTTACTTGCCCGAGATTCGATCGTCGGTATCCGCATACCTATTTCAATCTCGTTTACCGGCAAGTCTCTTTACTCGTTCCGTAATACAAGATCCCGCAACTTACACTAAGTTACATTGCTTGCAAGGCTTGTGTGTGATGTTGTATTACCGAGTGGGCCCCGAGATACCTCTCCGTCACACGGAGTGACAAATCCCAGTCTTGATCCATACTAACTCAACTAACACCTTCGGAGATACCTGTAGAGCATCTTTATAGTCACCCAGTTACATTGCGACGTTTGATACACACAAAGCATTCCTCCGGTGTCAGTGAGTTATATGATCTCATGGTCATAGGAATAAATACTTGACACGCAGAAAACAGTAGCAACAAAATGACACGATCAACATGCTACGTCTATTAGTTTGGGTCTAGTCCATCACGTGATTCTCCTAATGACGTGATCCAGTTATCAAGCAACAACACCTTGTTCATAATCAGAAGACACTGACTATCATCGATCAACTGGCTAGCCAACTAGAGGCATGCTAGGGACGGTGTTTTGTCTATGTCTCCACACATGTAAATGAGTCTTCATTCAATACAATTATAGCATGGATAATAAACTATTATCCTGAAACAGGAATTATAATAATAACTATACATTTATTATTGCCTCTAGGGCATAATTCCAACATTCTTGCAGGGGAACGGGAAGGAGAACGGCTGCTCACCCACTGGTCTAGGAGGACGGGCTGACGAAGAGGAAGAAGGCGTCGAAGAGGAAGAAGCCGTCAGAGCGGAGGAGGAAGGGGGTCGTCATCGACGTCGTGGAAGCAGAGGCTATCGGCGCCACCTAGCTGCGGAAATGGAACCTCCTGGCGTCCCGCGTTCTCCTGGTGCTGCCGGCGAGGAAGGAGGGCGACGACCTTACCAGTGGCCGGCCATGGCGGAGGGGAGCTCGGGTCGCCTCCTGACGGCGCCCGGGAGAGAGAAGAGGGAGGAGAAATGGTTAGGGCTTGAGAGGGAAGGCTCTGCTGCTTATATGGACCTCGGGATGCGAGCTAGACACTGCTGGATCAAGGAGAAGGAGATCTATGGTGGGAGGGGTGGTCGTACACAGTGACGCGTGTGGGAGGAAGGAGACGGTCGTGGACGTGGGCTCGCTAACGAGCGAAGGGAGGAAATGGGCCAGCGAGGGGGAGGGAGCCCACTCGGGTGGCGCCAGAAAAGAAAGAAAAACCACTGGGTTTTCTATTTTAAAAACAAAAGCCAGCAACCAATAAACTCCTAGGTAAATCTATGGCCCCAAAAATAAAATAAAAATGACCCTGGTCATAAGGGAATTATGACCTATTTAAATAAAATGAAAATAGGATTTTTGGAGCAAAAAAATATTTACAAAACAGAATTATATAATCTGTTTTGTGAATAAATACCCCTGTTAAGCATAGGTTTTAAAATCCCTAGATATAGCACCAAATGCACGAGAAAATACCCTAAATGATATACATTTTTCAAACAGGGGGTGAACAAGTAAAACTTGAACTTAGAAAATTAAAGAGGGAGAGGTTTAGTTGAAACCTAGCTTTGTATAAAAGGCAAAGTTGGAAGCCACTCTTTCTCACCACTTCACACACCACACATTCATCACAAACACACATAAGATCAACATCACAACAACAACATGGATGGCATGAAAGATATGGATGCATGATGCAAAGGGAAGACAAGGCATGAGCACATGAAATAACACATGAAATGATACTCCATAGAATGACAACATGGACCACACATGGCAAGGTTCCAAATATGGCAATGTTACACTTGGGGAATAACACCAAACCCTCTACAAATTTTCATGATGGCACAAAGCATCATAAAGATCATTCATGTCATGTGAAAGAAGTTGCAAAGGACAACTATGCTAGGTAGCATTCCACATCAAAAATTCAGTCTTTATCACTTCCCTACTCGAGGACGAGTAGGAGTTAAGCTTGGGGATGCTTGATACGTCTCCAACGTATCTATAATTTTTGATGGTGTCATGCTATTATCTTGTCAAACTTTGGATGTTTTGTATGCCTTTTATATATTTTTTGGGACTAACTTATTAACTAACTGCCAAGTGCTAGTTCCTGTTTTTTCCATGTTTTTGACCCCTTTCAGAGGAGGATTTTGAACGGAGTCCAAACGGAACGAAACTGCCAAAAAGATTTTTTCCAAAACAGAAAAAGATCGGGAAGCGTGAGAATCAGGGCAGGGGGCCTGCAGGGACCCCACAAGCCCCCTAGTCGCGGCCAGGGGGCGCGCCTCCCTGGCTTGTGGGCTCCCTGGGCCACCTCTGCCCTAGGACTTTCGCCTATAAATTCCCTAAAATCCCAGAAAAAATCAGGAGATCATCAAAAGTACTTTTCCATCGCCGCTAGCTACTGTTTCCGCAAGATCCCATCTAGGGTACGTTCTGGTGCCCTGTCGAAGGGGGGATTCGGATATAGAGGGCTTCTTCATCAACACCATGGCCTCTCTGATGATGCGGGAGTAGTTCACCATAGACCTACGGGTCCATAGCTAGTAGCTAGATGGCTTCTTCTCTCTGTTGGATCTTCAATACAAAGTTCTCCATGATCTTCATGGAGATCTATCCGATGTAATCTTCTTTTGCAGTGTGTTTGTCGAGATACGATGAATTGTGGATTTATGATCAGATTATCTATGAATGTTATTTGAGTTTCTTCTGATCTCTCTTATGCATGATTTCATATCCTTGTAATTCTCTTCGAGTTGTGGGTTTTGTCTGGCCAACTAGATCTATGATTCTTGCAATGGGATAAGTGCTTCGTTTTGGGTTCATACTGTGCGGTGACCTCACCCAGTGACAGAAGCGGTAGCAAGGCACGCATCGTGTTGTTGCCATCAAGGGTAAAAATATGGGGTTTTCATCATTGGTTTGAGATTATCCCTCTACATCATGTCATCTTGCTTAATGTGTTACTCTGTTCGTCATGAACTCAATACACTAGATGCATGCTGGATAGCGGTCGATGTGTGGAGTGATAGTAGTAGATGCAGAAAGTATCGGTCTACTTGTCTAGGACGTGATGCCTATATGTATGATCATTGCCTTACATATAGTCATGACTTTGCGCGGTTCTATCAATTGTTCGACAGTAATTTGTTCACCCACCGTAATATTTGCTATTTTGAGAGAAGCCTCTAGTGAACACTATGGCCCCCGGGTCTACTCCACACCGTATTTTCAGCCTTACACTTTTTCTTTGTTGCACTTTCCGCCTTCAGATCTCACTTTGCAATCAATCTTGAAGGGATTGACAACCCCTTTATAGCGTTGGGTGCAAGCTCTTTTGTGTTTGCGCGGGTACTCTGGACTTGACGAGATTCCCCTACTGGATTGATACCTTGGTTCTCAAACTGAGGGAAATACTTACTGCTCCTGTGCTGCATCGCCCTTTCCTCTTCAAGGGAAAACCAACGCAAGCTCAAGAGACGACAGAAGGATCTCTGGCACTATTGCCGGGGAAGAACTTTTGTTGCCGTAGCAGAAGAATTTCTGGCACCATTGCCGGGGAGGATCAAGTCAAGAACTCATCCAAGTAAGTGTCGCAAACTCATCTCTTGCATTTTCTTTGTTTGCCAGTTGCCTCTCGTTTTCCTCTCCCCAACTTCACCAATTTGCCTTTTTCGTTTGCCTTTTCGTTCGCCCTTTCTCTCGCTTGTTCTTTGTTCGCTTGTGTGCTTGCTTGCTTGCCGAAGTCACCATGACTGAAAAGACCAAACTTTATGACTTCTCGAATACTAATAATAATGATTTTAGTAGTACTCTGATTGCTCCCGCCACTAGTGCGGAGTCATACGAAATCAATGCCGCGTTGCTGAATCTTGTTATGAAAGAGCAATTCTCCGGCCTTCCTAGTGAAGATGCCGCATCCCATCTCAATACCTTCATTGAGCTTTGCGATATGCAAAAGAATAAAGATGTGGATAATGATGTGATTAAATTGAAGGTTTTTCCTTTCTGGTTGCGAGATCGAGCAAAAACTTGGTTTTCGTCTTTGCCCAAAAATAGTATCGATTCTTGGCATAAGTGCAAAGATGCTTCATATCCAAGTATTTTCCGCCGGCTAAGATTATCTCTCTCCGTAATGGTATCATGAATTTTAAGCAACTTGATCATGAACACGTTGCACAATCTTGGAAGAGAATGAAATTGATGATTAGAAATTGTCTCGCTCATGGCTTGAGTCTTTGGATGATTATACAAATCTTCTACGCTGGCTTGAATTTCGCTTCTAGAAATATCTTGGACTCCGCCTGAGGTGGAACGTTTATGGAAATCACGTTAGGAGAAGCCACGAAACTCCTAGACAATATCATGACGAACTACTCTCAGTGGCACACTGAAAGGTCACCTACTAGTAAGAAGGTACACGCTATAGAAGAAATTAACTCGTTGAGTGCTAAGATGGATGAGTTAATGAATTTGGTTGCTAGTAGAAGTGATCCTTTAGATCCTAATGATATGCCCTTGTCTTCTTTGATTGAAAGTAGCAACGCTAGCTTGGACGTTAATTTTTTTGGTAGGAATAATTTTGGCAACAACAATGCTTTTAGAGGAAACTATGTTCCTAGGCCTTTTCCTAGTAACTCCTCTAATAACTTTGGAATATCCTACAACAATACTCATGGAAATTACAATATATTACCCTTTGATCTAGAGAGTAATATCAAAGAGTTCATCAACTCGCAAAAGATTTTCAATGCGTCCATAGAGGAAAAACTAGTCAAAATTGACGATTTGGCTAAGAGCGTTGATAGAATGTCTAGTGATGTTGATGCTTTGAAAGGTAGATGTGCTCCTCCCAAGATCAATATGGATGAAACTTTGAAAGCTATGCGTGTTTCCATGATTGAGAGCAAAGAAAGAACCGCCCAAATTCGTGCTAGACATGAATGGCTTAAAAAGGCATGTTCCCGTGATAAGAATCACGAAGATCTTAAAGTCCTTGTTGTGACTCCCATTGAATCTTTGTTTTCTTGTGTCAAACCTAATGATGATGGGGCTGGATATGAATCCACTTTGGTTGAAAAGTGCCCCAATGATTCGGAGTCCACCTATCTTGATGCTAAAAGCATTGAAAGTGGATTAGAAGGTATTAAAACCTTGAGTAGCAATGAAATTACTACTTTGGATTTCAAGGAATTCAATTATGATAGTTGCTCCTTGATTAAATGCATTTCCTTGATGCAATCCATGCTAAAATCTCCACACGCTTATAGCCAAAACAAGGCCTTTACCGATCATATCGTCGAAGCCATGACAAAATCTCTTGAAGAGAAACTTGAATTGGAAGTCTCTATCCCTAGAAAGCTTCATGATGAGTGGGAACCTACTATCAAAATCAAAATCAAAAACTATGAATGCAATGCTTTGTATGATTTGGGTGCTAGTGTTTCCGCGATTCCAAAGTCTTTATGTGATGTTCTGGGTTTTAATGAGGTTGAAGAGTGTTCTCTTAATTTGAATCTTGCGGATTCTACTGTCAAGAAACCCATGGGAAGGATCAATGGTGTTCTTATTATTGCAAATAGGAACTATGTACCTGTGGATTTCATTGTGCTTGACATTGATTGCAATCCTACATGCCCTATTATTCTTGGTAGACCTTTCCTAAGGACTATCGGTGCTATCATCGATATGAAGGAAGGGAATATTAGATTTCAATTTCCTTTAAAGAAGGGCATGGAGCACTTTCCTAGAAAGAAAATAAGATTGCCATATGAATCCACGATGAGAGCCACTTATGACTTGAGCACCAAAGACGACAATACGTGATTCTATCGCTTTTATGCCTAGCTAAGGGCGTTAAACAATAGCGCTTGTTGGGCGGCAACCCAATGAATTTATTTCTTTTTCTTTCTGTTTTGTTGCGTCCACACCATCATAATGTTGGAAATATGCCCTAGAGGCAATAATAAATTAGTTATTATTATATTTCCTTGTTCATAATAATCGTTTATTATCCATGCTAGAATTGTATTGGTTGGAAACTCAAATACATGTGTGGATACATAGACAACACACTGTCCCTAGTGAGCCTCTAGTTGACTAGTTCGTTCATCAAAGCTGGTCAAGGTTTCCTGGCCATAGGCAAGTGTTGTCACTTGATAATGGGATCACATCATTAGGAGAATCATGTGATGGACAAGACCCAAACTATAAACGTAGCATATTGATCGTGTCATTTTATTGCTATTTTCTTCTGTGTGTCAAGTATTTGTTCCTATGACCATGAGATCATATAACTCACTGGCACTGGAGGAATACCTTGTGTGCATCAAACGTCGCAACGTAACTGGGTGACTATAAAGGTGCTCTACAGGTATCTCCGAAGGTGTCCATTGAGTTAGCATGGATCAAGACTGGGATTTGTCACTCCGTGTGACGGAGAGGTATCTCGGGGCCCACTTGGTAATACAACATCACATACAAGCCTTGCAAGCAATGTGACTCAAGTGTAAGTCACGGGATCTTGTATTACGGAACGAGTAAAGAGACTTGCCGGTAACGAGATTGAAATAGGTATGCGGATACCGACGATCAAATCTCGGGCAAGTAACATACCGAAGGACAAAGGGAATGACATACGGGATTATATGAATCCTTGACACTAAGGTTCAACCGATAAGATCTTCAGAGAATATGTAGGATCCAATATGGGCATCCAGGTCCCGCTATTGGATATTGATAGAGGAGTGTCTCGGTCATGTCTACATAGTTCTCGAACCCGCAGGGTCTGCACACTTAAGGTTCGGTGACGTTTCGGTATAGTTGAGTTATAGGTGCTGGTAACCGAAAGTTGTTCGGAGTCCCAGATGAGATCCAGGACGTCACGAGGAGCTCCGGAATGGTCTAGAGGTAAATATTGATATATAGGAAGTCCTGTTTTGGTCACCGGAAAAGTTTCGGGCTCATCGGTAGTGTACGGGGAGTGCCGGGAGGGGTGCCAGGGACCATCGGGAGGGGTGTCACGCCCCAAGGTGTCTCATGGGCTATGGGAAGAGATAAACCAGCCCCTAGTGGGTTGGAATAAGTTCCCACTAAGGCCCATAAGGTTTGAGAGGAAAAAACACAAGGTGGAAAGAGTTTCCAAGTGGGAAGGTGGAATCCTACTCCAAGTAGGATTGGAGTACGACTCCTCCACCTCCAATTTCGGCCAGACCATGAGGGTTTGAGGCTGCCTCCTCCCCTCCCTCCCTCCTACATATACTAGAGGTATTGAGGGTTTTTGAGACACAACTTTTCCACGTGCTTCTCGACCCTATACCGCGCAGTTTTTCCTCTAGATCGTATTTCCGCGGAGCTTGGGCAGAGCCCTGCAGGATTAGATCGTCACCACCACCGGAGCGCCATCACGCTACAAGATAACTCTTCTACCTCTCCGCCCCCTCTCCGCCCCTCTTCGTCATCGAGCTGTACGTGTGCTGAATGCGGAGGTGTCGTCCAATCGGCACTAGATCGGAGCGGATCGTGGGACGAATCGCGGGACGGTTCGTGGGACGGTTCGCGGGGAGGATCGAGGGATGTGAGGACGTTCCACTACATCAACCGCGTTTCTTAACGCTTCGAGCTGTGCGATCTACAAGGGTACGTAGATCCAAATCTCCTCTCGTAGATGGACATCACCATGATAGGTCTTCGTGCGCGTAGGAAATTTTTTGTTTCCCATGCGACGTTCTCCAACAGTGGCATCATGAGCTAGGTTCATGCGTAGATGTTATCTCGAGTAGAACAAAAAAGTTTTTGTGGGCGGTGATGTGCGATTTGCTGCCCTCCTTAGTCTTTTCTTGATTCCGCGGTATTGTTGGATCGAAGCGGCTCGGACCGACATTACTCGTACGCTTACGAGAGACTGGTTTCATCGCTACGAGCATCCCCGTTGCTCAAAGATGACTGGCGAGTGTTGGTTTCTCCAACTTTAGTTGAATCGGATTTGACCGAGGAGGTCCTTGGATAGAGGGTAAATAGAAATTCATACATCTCCGTTGTGGTGTTTGCGTAAGTAAGATGCGATCCTACTAGATACCCATGGCAACCACGTAAAACATGCAACAACAATTAGAGCACGTCTAACTTGTTTTTGCAGGGTATGCGTGTGATGTGATATGGCCAACGACGTGATGTGATATATTGGATGTATGAGATGATCATGTGGTAATAGTTAATATCGACTTGCACATCGATGGTACGAAAACCGGCAGGAGCCATAAGGTTGTCTTTAAACTAACGTTTGTGTTTGCAGATGCGTTTACTATATTGCTAGGAAGTAGCTTTAGTAGTAATAGCATAAGTAGCACGACAACCCCGATGGCGACACATTGATGGAGATCATGATGATGGGGATCATGGTGTGGTGCCGGTGACAAGAAGATCGTGCAGGTGCTTTGGTGATGGAGATCAAGAAGCACATGATGATGGCCATATCATGTCACTTATGAATTGCATGTGATGTTAATCCTTTTATGCACCTTATTTTGCTTAGAACGATGGTAGCATTACGAGGTGATCTCTCACTAAAATTTCAAGACAAAATTGTGTTCTCCCCGACTGTGCACCATTGCTACAGTTCATCGTTTCGAGACACCACATGATGATCGGGTGTTATAGACTCAACGTTCACATACAACGGGTGCAAAACAGTTGCACACGCGGAACACTCGGGTTAAGCTTGACGAGCCTAGCATGTGCAGACATGGCCTCGGAACACATGAGACCGAAAGGTCGAGCATGAATCATATAGTTGATATGATTAGCATAGAGATGCTTACCACTAAAACTATTCTCGACTCACGTGATGATCGGACTTGAGATAGTGGATTTGGATCATGAACCACTCAAATGACTAGAGAGATGTACTTTTTGAGTGGGAGTTCTTAAGTAATATGATTAATTGAACTAATTGTCATGAACATAGTCTAATGGTCTTTGCGAATTACGATGTAGCATGCGCTATAGCTCTACTGTTTTTATATGTTCCTAGAGAAAATTTAGTTGAAAGTTGATAGTAGCAAGCTTTGCGGAGTGAGTCTGTAAAACTGAGGATTGCCCTCGTTGCTACGTGGAAGGATTATGTCCTTAATGCACCACTCCATGTGTTGCACCTCGAGCATCGTCTGTGGATGTTGTGAACATCCGACATACACATTTCTGATGACTACACGATAGTTCAGTGCAAAATACTTAATGGCTTAGAAGCAAGGCGCCGAAGACGTTTTGAAACGTCACGGAACATAAGATATGTTCTAAAGAGATGAAATTGTGATTTCATGCTTGTGCCCTTGTTAAGAGGTATGAGACCTCCGACAAGATTCTTTGTCCACGAATTAAAGGAGAAAAGCTCAATCGTTGAGCGTGTGCTCAGATTGTCTGAGTACGACAATCGCTTGAATCAAGTGGGAGTTAATCTTCCAGATGAGATAGTGATGGTTCTCCAAAGTCACTGGCACTAAGCTGCTAGAGCTTCGTGATGAACTATAACATATCAAGGATAGATACAATGATCCTTGAGCGATTCGCGATGTTTGACACTGCGAAAGTAGAAATCAAGAAGGAGCATCAATAGTTGATGGTTAGTAAAACCACTAAGTTTCAAGAAAGGCAAGGGGTAGAAGGGATACTTCGTGAAACGGCAAAACAGTTGCTGCACTAATGAAGAGACCCAAGATTAAACCCAAACCCGAGACTAAGTGCTTCTGTTATGAGGGGAACGGTCACTGAGGCGGAGCTACCCTAAATGCTTGGTAGATAAGAAGGCTGGCAAAGTCGACAAAAGTATATTTGATATACATGATATTGATGTGTACTTTACTAGTACTCCTAGTGGCACGAGGGTATTGGATACCGGTTCGGTTGCTAAGTGATTAGTAACTCGAAATGAAAGCTACGGTATAAACGGGAGACTAGCTAAAGGCGAGGTCGCGATACGTGTTGGAAGTGTTTCCAAGGTTGATGTGATCAAACATCGCACGCTCCCTCTATCATCGGGATTGGTGGTAAAACCTAAATAATTGTTATTTGATGTTTGCGTTGAGCATGAACATGATTGTATCGTGTTTATTGCAATACTATTATTCATTTAAAGAGAATAATAGTTATTCTATTTGCGTGAATAATTACCCTCAATGGTTTATTGAATCTCGACCATAGTGCTACATGTGTTCATAATATTGGTGCCAAAAGATACAAAGTTATAATGATAGTACCACTTAGTTGTGGTACTGCCACTTGAGTTATGTTGGTGTAAAAAGCATGAAGAAGCTCCATGCTGATGGATCTTTGTACTCACTCATTTTTGAAATGATTGAGACATGCAAACCATACCTGTTGGTATAAACGCATGAAGAAACTCCATGCGGATGGATCGTTTGGACTCACTTGATTTTGAATCACTTGAGACATGCAAATCATGCCACATGAAACAAGAGAGTAACTTGTTGGGAGTAATACATTTTTGATGTGTTCAGTCCAATAAGTGTTGAGGCTCGCAGTGGATATCGTTATGTTCTTACTTCACTAACGATTTGAGTAGATACACGAGTATTTACTTGATGAATCACAAGTCTGAAATGTTGAAAAGTTCAAAAGTTGTTTCAGAGTGAAGATCGTCGTGACAAGAGGATAAACTGTCTACGATATGATCATAGAATTGAATATCTGAGTTACGAGTTTTGGTACGCAGTTAAGACAATGTGGAAATTGTTTCGTAGTTCATGCCACCTAGAACACCATAGTGTGATGATATGTCTAAATGTCATAGCCGCGCCCTATTGGATATAGCACATTCTATGATGTCTCTTATCAAATTACCACTATCGTTTATGGGTTATGCATTAGAGACAACCGCATTCACTTTAAATAGGGCACCGCGTATTTCTGTTGAGATGACACAGTATGGACTATGGTTTGGAGAAACCTAAGCTGCCGTTTCTTAAAAGTTTGGGGCTGCGACGCTTATGTGAAAAAGTTTCAGTCTGATAAGTTCGAACCCAAAGCGGATAAATGCATCTTCATAGGATATCCAAAAAGTTGGATACATCTCCTATCTCAGATCCGGAAGCAAAGTGTTTGTTTCTAGAAACGGGTCCTTTCTCGAGGAAAGGTTTCTCTCGAAAGAATTGAGTGGGAGGGTGGTGGAACTTGATGAGGTTAGTGAACCGTCACTTCAACCAGTGTGTAGCAGGGTGCAGGAAGATGTTCCTGTGGCTCCTACACCAATTGAAGTGGAAGCTGATGATGGTGATCATTGAGCTTCGGATCAAGTTACTACAAACCTCGTAGGTCGACAAGGTCGCGTAATACTACAGAGTTGTACGGTAACCATGTCTTGGAGGTCATGTTGTTGAACAACAATGAACCTACGAGCTATGGAGAAGCGATGCTGGGCCCGGATTCCGACAAATGGCTGGAGGCCATGAAATACGAGAGAGGATCCATGTATGAAAACAAAGTGTAGACTTTGGAAGAACTACTTGATGGTTATAGGACTATTGAGTAAAGATGGATCTTTAAAAGGAAGACAGACGATGATGGTGACTATTCACTATTAAGAAGAGCTCGACTTGTCGTAAATATGTTTTGGACAAGATCAAAGAGTTGACTATGATGTGACTTTCTCACTCGTAGCGATGCTAAAAGTCTGTTGGAATTATGTTAGTAGTTGTTGCATTATTTGTGAAATATTGCACACAGGAAGTCAAAACATTGTTTCCTCGACGATTTCCTTGAGGAAAGATTGTATGTGATACAAATCAGAAGGTTTTGTCGATCCTAAGGATACTAACAAGTATGCAAGCTCCAGCAATCCTTTTATGGACTGGTGCAAGCATCTCGGAGTTGGAATATACACTTTGATGTGATGATCAAAGCTTTTGGGTTTGTACAAGGTTTATGAGAAACCTGTATTTCCAAAGAAGTGAGTGGGAGCACATAGTATTTCTCATAAAGTATATGTGGTTGACATATTATTGATCAGAAGTAATGTAGAATTTCTGTAAAGCATAAAGGTTGTTTGAAAGGGGTTTTTCAAAGGAAGACCTGGATAGAGCTACTTGAACATTGAGCATCAAGATCTATGGAGATAGATCAAAATGCTAAAGAGAACTTTCAAATGAAATGCATGCCTTGACAAGTTTTTGAAGGAGTTCAAAATGGATCAGCAAAGAAAGAGTTCTTGGCTGTGTTGTAAGGTGTGAATTTGAGTAAGACTCAAAAGCCCGACCACGGCAGAAGAAAGAGAAAGGATGAAGGTTGTTCCCTATGACTTAGCCGTAGACTCTACAATATGCCATGCTGTGTACCGCACCTGATATGTGCCTTACCACAAGTCTGTTGAGAGGTACAAAGAGTGATCCAGGATTGAATCACTGAACATCGGTCAAAGTTATCCTTAGTAACCAATGGACTAAGGAATTTTTCTTGATTATGGAGGTGGTTAAAGAGTTCGTCGTAAAGGGTTACGTTGATGCAAGATTTGACACTAATCCGAATAACTATGAGTAGTAAAACGGATTCGTATTGTAGAGTAGATATTTGGAGTATTTCCGAATAGCACGTAGTAGCAGCATCTATAAGATGACATAAAGATTTGTAAATCACGCATGGATCTGAAGGATTCAGAACCGTTGACTAAAACCTCTCTCACGAGCAAGACGTGATCAGACCCCAGAACTATATGGGTGTTGGATTCATTGAAATCACATGGTGATGTGAACTAGATTATTGACTCTAGTGCAAGTGGGAGACTATTGGAAATATGCCCTAGAGGCAATAATAAATTAGTTATTATTATATTTCCTTGTTCATAATAATCATTTATTATCCATGCTAGAATTGTATTGATTGGAAACTCAAATACATGTGTGGATACATAGACAACACGCTGTCCCTAGTGAGCCTCTAGTTGACTAGTTCGTTGATCAAAGATGGTCAAGGTTTCCTGGCCATAGGAAAGTGTTGTCACTTGATAACGGGATCACATCATTAGGAGAATCATGTGATGGACAAGACCCAAACTATGAATGTAGCATATTGATCGTGTCATTTTATTGCTATTGTTTTCTGCGTGTCAAGTATTTGTTCCTATGACCATGAGATCATATAACTAACTGGCACTGGAGGAATACCTTGTGTGCATCAAACGTTGCAACGTAACTGGGTGACTATAAAGGTGCTCTACAGGTATCTCCGAAGGTGTCCGTTGAGTTAATAAGGATCAAGACTGGGATTTGTCACTATGTGTGACGGAGAGGTATCTCGGGGACCACTGGGTAATACAACATCACACACAAGCCTTGCAAGCAATGTGACTAAGTGTAAGTCACGGGATCTTGTATTATGGAACGAGTAAAGAGACTTGCCGGTAACGAGATTGAAATAGGTATGCGGATACCGACGATCATATCTCGGGCAAGTAACATATTGAAGGACAAAGGGAATGACATACGGGATTATATGAATCCTTGACACTGAGGTTCAACCGATAAGATCTTCAGAGAATATGTAGGATCCAAAATGGGCATCCAGGTCCCGCTATTGGATATTGATCGAGGAGTGTCTCGGGTCATGTCTACATAGTTCTCGAACCCGAAGGGTGTGCACAGTTAAGGTTCGGTGACGTTTCGGTATAGTTGAGTTATAGGTGTTGGTAACCGAAAGTTGTTCGGAGTCCCAGATGAGATCCATGACATCACGAGGAGCTCCGTAATGGTCCGGAGGTAAAGATTGATATATAGGAAGTCCTGTTTTGGTCACCAGAAAAGTTTCAGGCTCATCGGTAGTGTACCGGGAGTGCCGGGAGGGGTGCCGGGGACCATCGGGAGAGGTGTGACGCCCCAAGGGGTCTCATGGGCTATGGGAAGAGATAAACTAGCCCCTAGTGGGCTGGAATAAGTTCCCACTAAGGCCCATAAGGTTTGAGAGGAAAAAACACAAGGTGGAAAGAGTTTCCAAGTGGGAAGGTGGAATCCTACTCCAAGTAGGATTGCAGTAGGACTCCTCCACCTCCAATTTCGGTCAAACCATGAGGATTTGAGGCTTCCTCCTTCCCTCCCTCCCTCCTATATATACTAGAGGTATTGAGGGTTTTTGAGACACAACTTTGCCACGTGCTGCTCGACCCTATACGACGAAGTTTTTCCTCTAGATCGTATTTCTGCGGAGCTCGGGCGGAGCCCTGCAGGATTAGATCGCCACCACCACGGGAGTGCCATCACACTGCTAGAGAACTCTTCTACCTCTCCGCCCCCTCTTGCTGGATCAAGAAGGTGGAGATCGTCATCGAGCTGTGCATGTGCTGAACGCGGAGGTGCCGTCCGTTCGGCACTAGATCACAGCGAATCGTGGGACGAATCACGAGATGGTTCGTGGGACGGTTCGCGGGGAGGATCGAGGGACGTGAGGATGTTCCACTACATCAACCGCGTTTCTTAACGCTTCCTGCTGTGCGATCTACAAGGGTACGTAGATCCAAATCTCCTCTCGTAGATGGACATCACCATGATAGGTCTTCGTGTGCGTAGGAATTTTTTTTGTTCCCCATGCGACGTTCTCCAACACATAATTCTGTTGTGATTGTGTTTTTTGTGTTTCTTTTTGTGTTTGAGCCAAGCAAAACCTTTATGATTAGTCTTGGTAATGGTTGTTTGATCCTGCTGGAAAACGACAGAAACTTTTCGCTCACGAGATGATTTTTCATTTTTATTCAGAAAAAGAGCTTAATAGTTGATTCTTTTTGCTTCTGGTTGATATGCCTTTTGCCGAGGCAGTCGTAATTTTTCAGAATTTTTTAGGTACCAGAAGTATACGAAGTATACAGATTGCTAGAGACTGGTCTGTTTTTGACAGATTCTGTTTTTGTTGAGTTGGTTGCTTGTTTTGATGAAACTATGGTTAGTATCGGGGGGTACTAGCCATGGAAAAGTGAGAATACAGTAGCCCAACACCAATATAAGTAGAATTCAAGTTTTCTACAGTACCTAAAGAGGTGGTAGTTTGTTTTCTTGTGCTAATGATATCACGAGTTTCTATTTAAGTTTTGTGTTGTGAAGTTTTCAAGTTTTGGGTGATGTTCTCATGGACAAAGATATAAGAAGTGGAAAGAGCTCAAGCTTGGGGATTCCCAAGGCATCCCAAGCCAAATTCAAGGACACAAAAAAGCCTAAGCTTGGGGATGCCCCGGGAAGGCATCCCCTCTTTCGTCTTCAATCCATCGGTAACGTTACTTGGAGCTATATTTTTATTCACCACATGATATGTGTTTTGCTTGGAGCGTCTTGTATCTTAGGAGTCTTTTCTTTTTGTTGTGTCACAATCATCCTTGTTGCACACCTTTAGAGAGAGACATGCACTCATCGTGATTTTGCTAGAATGCTCATAGTGCTTCACTTATATCTTTTGAGCTATATAATTTTGCTCTATGTGCTTCACTTAGATCTTTTAGAGCACGGCGGTGCGTGACTTGGTAGTTGACTTATGCTATGAAAGTAGTTCCAAAGGTGATAGGTACCCAAAGAGGATACAAAAACCTCCATCTTCATGTGCATTGAGTAGAAAGAGAAGTTTTGATTCCTCTCAATTAGTTTTGAGGCGTGGATTTGGTAATATTAAGAGTTATGTTAGTAGGGTGTTCTGAATCTAGAAATACTTGTGTTGAAGTTAGTGATTCCCGTAGCATGAACGTATGGTGAACCGCTATGTTAGGAAGTCGGAGCATAATTGATCTATTGATTGTCATCCTTTGTGTTGAGGTCGCGTTCGCGCGATGGTTAACACCTACCAACCCTTCCCCTCGGAGTATGCGTTTAGCACTTTGTTTCGATTACTAATAAAAACTTTCGCAACAAGTATGCGAGTTCTTCATGACTAATGTGAGTCCATTCTATAGATGCACTTTCACCTTCCACCATTGCTAGCCTCTCTAGTGCCGCGCAATTCTCGCCGGTGCACAAACCCACCATATGCCTTCCTCAAAAACAGCCACCATACCTACCTACTATGGCATTTTCATAGCCATTCCGAGATATATTGCCATGCAACTCCCACCGTTCCGTCTCATGACTTGTGCCGTCACTCTCATATTGCCATTGCATGATCACAAGATAGCTAGCAAGATGTTCCAACGTCATACGCCAAGCTAGACCGTTGCACATCCCCGTACACTGCCGGAGGTATTTCCTATAGAGTCATCATCGTTCTGAGCTTTGAGCTGTGAGTAAATAAAAGTGTGATGATCATCATTATTAGAGCATTGTCCCATGTGAGGAAATAAAAAATAAAAAAAGAGGCCAAAGAGCCCAAAATAAAAAAGAAGAGGCCAAGAGCCCAAATATAAAAAAGAGAAGAGAGAAAAAGAGAGAAGGGACAATGCTACTATCTTTTTCCACACTTATGCTTCATAATAGCACCATGTTCTTCATGATTGAGAGCTTCTTGCTTTGTCACTACCATATGCTAGTGGGAATCTTTATTATATAAATTGGCTTGTATATTCCAATGATGGGCTTCCTCAAATTGCCCTAGGTCTTCGTGAGCAAGCAAGTTGGATGCACACCCACTAGTTCTCCTTTTGAGCTTTCACATACTTATAGCTCTAGTGCATCATTTGTATGGCAATCCCTACTCATTCACATTGATATCTATTAATGGGCATCTCCATAGACCTTTGATACGCCAAGTCAATGTGACCATCTCCTCCTTTTTGTCTCACAACCACCACCACACTCTATTCCACCTATAGTGCTATATTCATGGCTCACACTCATGTATTGCGTGATAGTTATAAAAAGTTTGAGAAAGTAAGAGTGCAAAAACAATTACTTGGCCAATACCGGGGTTGTGCATGATTTACATTAGTTGTGTGAGGATGATGGAGCATAGCCAAACTATATGATTTTGTAGGGATAACTTTCCTTGGCCTTGTTATTTTGAAAGTTCATGATTACCCTGCTAGTTTGCTTGAAGTATTATTGATTTCATGTCAATAGCAAACTATTGTTTTGAATCTTACGGATCTGAACATTCATGTCACATGAAAGAAGTTGCAAAGGACTACTATGCTAGGTAGCATTCCACATAAAAAATTCAGTCTTTATCACTTCCCTACTCGAGGACGAGCAGGAGGTAAGCTTGGGGATGCTTGATACGTCTCCAACGTATCTATAATTTTTGATGGTTTCATGCTATTATCTTGTCAAACTTTGGATGTTTTGTATGCCTTTTATATATTTTTGGGACTAACTTATTAACTCAGTGCCAAGTGCCAGTTCCTTTTTTTCCATGTTTTTGACCCCTTTCAGAGGAGGACTTTAAACGGAGTCCAAACGGAACGAAACTGCCAAAAAGATATTTTTCCGAAACAGAAAAAGATCGGGAAGCTTTAGAATCATGACAGGGGGCCTGCAGGGACCCCACAAGCCCCCTATCCGTGGCCAGGGGGCCGCGCCTCCCTGGCTTGTGGGCTCCCTGGGCCACCTCTGCCCTAGGACTTTCGCCTATAAATTCCCTAAAATCCCAGAAAAAATTAGGAGATCATCGAAAGTACTTTTCCGCCGCCGCAAGCTTCTGTCTCCGCAAGATCCCATCTGGGGCACGTTCTGGTGCCCTGCCGGAGGGGGGATTCGGATACAGAGGGCTTGTTCATCAACACCATGACCTCGCCGATGATGCGTGAGTACTTCACCATAGACCTACGGGTCCATAGCTAGTAGCTAGATGGCTTCTTCTCTCTCTTGGATCTTCAATACAAAGTTCTCCATGATCTTCATGAAGATCTATCCGATGTAATCTTCTTTTGCGATGTGTTTGTCGAGATCCGATGAATTGTGGATTTATGATCAGATTATCTATGAATCTTATTTTAGTTTCTTCTGATCTCTCTTATGCATGATTTCATATCCTTGTAATTCTCTTCGAGTTGTGGGTTTTGTCTGGCCAACTAGATCTATGATTCTTGCAATGGGAGAAGTGCTTGGTTTTGGGTTCATACCGTGCGGTGACCTCACCCAGTGACAGAAGGGGTAGCGAGGCACGCATCGTGTTGTTGCCATCAAGGGTAAAAAGATGGGGTTTTCATCATTGGTTTGAGATTATCCCTCTACATCATGTCATCTTGCTTAAAGCATTACTCTGTTCGTCATGAACTCAATAAACTAGATGCATGTTGGATAGTGGTCGATGTGTGGAGTAATAGTAGTAGATGCAGAAAGTATCGGTCTACTTGTCTCGGACGTGATGCCTATATGTATGATTATTGCCTTACATATCGTCATGACTTTGCGCGGTTCTATCAATTGCTCGACAGTAATTTGTTCACCCACCGTAATATTTGGTATTTTGAGAAGCCTCTAGTGAACACTATGGCCCCCGAGTCTACTCCACACCATATTTTCAGCCTTACACTTTTTCTTCATTGCACTTTCCGCCTTCAGATCTCACTTTACAATCAATCTTGAATGGATTGACAACCCCTTTATAGCGTTGGGTGAAAGCTCTTTTGTGTTTGCGCAGGTACTCTGGACTTGATGGGATTCTCCTACTGGATTGAGACTTTGGTTCTCAAACTGAGGGAAATACTTACTGCTCCTGTGTTGCATCACCCTTTCCTCTTCAACGGAAAAACCAACGCAAGCTCAAGAGACGACAGAAGGATCTCTGGCACTATTGCCGGGGAAGAACTTTTGTTGCCTTAGCATAGCACAAGCATCATTATTAACAATAATAGGAGAAGGCAACTTGGCAAGCTCTTTAGCATATGACGCTTCAAGTTGAGCATGAGACTCGGTGAGTTCGATGAGCAAACTCTTAATAGCCTTTGAGCCATTTTTGAGGTGCTCATAGTCCTCAAGGAGTTTAGCATGTGCAACTTCAAGCTTATCATTTATAGTTCTAAAATCATTAGCCATCTCGAGAGCTCTATCATGAGATTCCTTTAATCTATATAATTCTAGAGCAAAGGTCTCCTCAAGAGATTCGTTGGTGGTTTGTTCATTTTCAAGAGCTTGAGATAGCTCCGCGATCTCATTAGCGTAATCACTCTCATGACCGTCCATTCTCTCAATGGTGGCCTCATGCTCCTCGAGATGAGCTTCCAACTCCTCAATATATTTCTTGCCCTCAGTGGCAATAAACATGATTTCCATGAAGTTGGAACAAGCAAGTTTATTCTTATAAAGAGATTTAAAAATCATTTCACCCTTAATTTTTAAGGATGCAATATCATCACTCTCTTCATCTTTATCCTCATCCTCATTATCATCAACATCATCATCATGAGATATATTGGGATTCAAAGTATGAGATACCTTTGAAGCCTTAGCCATAAGGCAAAAGTGAGAAACAATCGATGATGATGTGGGATCCCTTGAAGCATCATTTAAGGCCACATCTTGTTCCATGGAGTGATGGATTTCCTCTACATTGTTAGCACAATAACTCGAGGAAATAGATACATTTTTATCATGGCAACAAGATATAGAAAGCATATCATCATGAGATTTAGTCAAGCAGTTTTTACATGATATGCACGGACTATCAACACAAGCATGTAAAATATTTAGAATGCTCAAAGTGTTAACGCCCAAAGATGAAGCATTGCAATAATATATTGACGAAGGATCATCAACAATAAGCCCACTATCATCATTGCAATGATCTCCACTACTAACCATATCTTTACCTTGTGGGAATTCACATGTAGGTGAAGTAGATGAAGTTGAGAAGACCACACGACCGGAGGTGGAGGGAGAACAATGATACCCACAAATCTTGGACGTACCATATTTACCTTGAAGCTTTGCCCACAACTCGTGAGCACCCCGGAATGGCATGAGTTGAAATATAACTACATTGCTCAAAGCATCAAAAAGCACATTGGAAGCTTGAGCATTGATATAAGAGTTTTCTCATCCTCTAAAGATATATTTTGAGAATCCTTTGGATGAGAAAAAGCCATATCTACAATTCCAAATTTGGGTCCATGACCCTAAAGTGATTAATCATGCGAATTACCCAAACATCAAAATTTGTGCCATCAAAACTAAGAGTGTCAGAGAATCCTAAACCCCTAGTCGACATCCTTACCCTCTAGGTGGTTAAACCTAATAAAGAGGGACCTAGCTCTAATACTAATTGAAAGGATGTGGATGTCGCCTAGAGGGGGGTGAATAAGCGCTTTAAAATAATTACAGTTTAGGCTTGAACAAATGCGGAATAGAACTAACGTTTAATTTGTCAAGAACAAAGTCTAAAACAACTAGGCTCACCTATGTGCACCAACAACTTATGCTAAGCAAGATAAACAACTAAGTGATAGCAATATATATGACAAGAAACAATATGACCATCACAAAATAAAGTGCACAAGTAAAGGGTTCGGGTAAGAGATAATCGAGGCACGCGGAGACGACGATGTATCCCTAAGTTCACACCCTTGCGGATGCTAATCTCCGTTTGGAGCGGTGTGGAGGCACAATGCTCCCCAAGATGCCACTAAGGCCACCGTAATCTCCTCACGCCCTTGCACAATGCAAGATGCCGTGATTCCACTAAGGGACCCTTGAGGGCGGTCACCGAACCCGTACAAACAAGGTTGGGGCAATCTCCACAACTTAATTGGAGGCTCCCAACAACACCATGAAGCTTCACCACAATGGCATATGGCTTCGAGGTGACCACAAATGCTCAGGGAAATCTGCACAACTTAATTGGAGACCCCGACGCTTTCCCGGAGCTTTACACCACAATGATTAAGCTCCGAGGCACCACCAAGCTTCTAGGGGTACCAAGTACCCAAGGGTAATAAGCTTCTCAACTTCTCACTTTCACCTATCACCATGGAGAACTCAAACCGATGCAACTAATGCAATGGCAAGAACACACAAAGTGGTCAAGTTCCTCACACTCAAATCCCTCCACAATAACAAAATCTATGGAGAAATATGAGAGAAGAACAAGGAGCTCACAAAGAACTCCAAGATCAAGATCCAAGGGGTTCCCCTCACATATAGGAGAAAGTGATTGGTGGAGATGTGGATCTAGATCTCCTCTCTCTTTTCCCTCAAGAACTAGCAAAAACCATTGGAGGGATTGAGAGTTAGCAAGCTCTAAGAAGGTCAACTATGGGGGAAGAACACGAGCTCAATGGATAGATAAGGTCCAATGGGGAAGAAGACCTCCTTTATATAGTGGGGGAACGAATCCAACCGTTACCCCCACTCACAGCTCGACTGGAGCGGTACTACCGCTCCCAGAACGTCCGAGGGAGCGGTACTATCGCTCCGGGGGCGGTAGTACCGCTCCAGGAGCGGTACTACCACTGGCACCATGAGCGGTACTACCGCTGGATACTGAAACTGCTCTAACTTTTGCATACGAACTCCGAATCGAACAAACTCAAGCTTGTTGAATTCAGAACAACAAGAGCTATCCAAAAGCGACATAAAATCTTAAGAACATGCCGTTAGAAAATGCCAATGATATAGAAAAGTGATACCTCTATGAATGAAGAACCGGCAAAAACTTCCAACTTCGAAAACATCATAGAAGATGCATATGGACTTCGTTTTCGATGAACTCGAGCTTGTCATGAAGATGCCCATAAGCTCTAAAACTCAAAAAGAGAAGCACCAAACAAGAACCAAGAAATATGATGAAAGGATGCAAATGGTTTGAACTCTCAACGAACGATACGATCAAGCTACTCACTTGAGAGCCCCCCTTGACAGTACGACAATCTATCCTAAAATAGAAAACCTATAAAGGGAAAACCTATACCTTGCACCTAGTCCTCTTGAGCTAGATAATGATGATCTTGGCTTCCTCAAGATGGACCACCTTTCTTGATTGCCTTGGTTTGACGAAGACTAGTTGATTTCTCCCTCATACTCACTATGGGTGAGCCACTCTTCAACACATATTCACAAGTCCATTGCCACCATAATGGATGACAAGCTTCAAGCATGATAGCTTCGTGATGCTCCACTTGAACTTGCACAACACAATCTTGATGACGATCACCACTTGATGTCATCCTTCATAGGTTGAATGAGATCATCCTCTTGACGCAAACTCATGGAGACACACCTAACCCCACATAGAACTCTCACAAGGACCATGGGTTAGTACACAAAAGCGTTATGGACAATGCTTACTATACCATGGGATTACTTGATCCCTCTTGGTACATCTTGTACACTTTCTGTATTGATCATCTTGATTTACTCTTTGCTTAGTCTTGATCAACCTTGTGTCTTTATGACCAATCTTTGGATAATACCTTGAATACCACCTTGGTCATCATATAAACTCCTTTACACCAACAGATGGACTTCAAGAAGTGCCTATGGACAAATCCTTCGAATATAACTTAAGGCAACCATTAGTCCATACGGATTGTCATCAATTACCAAAACCACATATGGAGAAATATGCTCTAACAATGGTGAAGCAATAAAAGCGATGAAATGCATAACAAAGTTTGCTATCACAAGGGGAAATATTAAGTGATGTTCCTTTGCATTAAGAGATTGAACACATCAAACAAATAAAAGCTCATGACGACCTCTGCTTCCCTCTATGAAGGGCGTGTCTTTTACATTCTTACAAAATTTGTATTCTTCAACTCTTTATCGGCAAGCATTATGTGTTAAGGAAAGATTCAAACAAATATAGCCAGTTGAATGTAGATGATCATGTTCCATTACTGTTGACATTATCCTTGAGGTAAGTAAGTTGGGTTGGAAAGAATAATAAAGCCCCCATCTTCCTATGTGTCCTACGGAATCACTTGTCCCAAAAATATACAATGTGTGTTAACAATCATAGAGAGCTATATTATAGTTGAATATGTGAACTTGCTAGAAATACAAAGCTCTTACATAGACTCTTATCTCAAGTACAAAAGCTATGATTATCCCAAAAACTAATTGCATTGCTTGTTGGTTCTCAATAAAGATTATGCTTCGTGTTTCTTCAGTTGTGAATAGAATATTACTTGTTTATGATGAAAAAATTGCTGCTAAGATATTATTCATGATGTTCTCATGCTCTTATTATGTTTTTATCGACACCTCTCTCAAAATATGTGGTCATTATTTTAGAGCTCGACTTTCGCTTGAGGACAAGCGAGGTCTAAGCTTGGGGGAGTTGATACGTCCATTTTGCATCATGATTTATTGTACCTTTTTTACTTTGTTCTTGTCCATTACTCCAAATTGTTCTGCAATTCTTATGCCTTTTTTTCTCTGAATATGCAAGGAACATCACAATGAAGGAAATATCTAGAAACTGGGATTCTGGATCGGAAAACGGAAGAATAGGCAGAGAAATCACCAGACTCCAAATGACCTAAAATTTCACGGAGAATATTTTTGGAATATTTAAGAATTTCTGGAACAAAAATACACTAGAGGAAGGCTGCCAGCTGGGCACAGGCCAACAGGGCACGACCCAGCCCCTGGCCGCGCCTGATGGCTTGTGGGGCCCCTACTGGCCCTTCGACGTCCATCTTCTCCTATATGGTGTGTTTTACCCTAGAAAAAAATCAAGAGATTACTTTCGGGATGAAGCGCCACCGTATCGAGGCGGAAACCTGGACAGAGGCCTTTTTTCTCTCTGACAGTGCGATGCTGCCGAGGAAATTTTTCACCGGGAGGGGGAGATCAAAGCCATCATCATCACCAACGCTTCCTCCTTCGTAGGAGAATCGATATTCATCAACATCAACACCAACACCATCTCATCTCCAACCCTAGTTCATCTCTTGTGTTCGATCTTTGTCTCAAAACCTCAGATTGGTACCTGTGGGTTGCTAGTAGTGTTGATTACATCTTGTAGTTGATGCTTGTTGGATTAATTGGTGAAAGATATTATGTTCATATCCTTTGTCACCATCATTATACCTCTCATCCTGAACATGTTTATTAGGTGTGTGTAGTTATTATTGTTCCTGAGGACATGGGATAAGTCTTGTCACAAGGAATCATGTGAAATTGGCATTCGTTCGATATTTTGATGATATGTATGCTGTTGCTTCTCTTAGTGGCATCGTATGAACGTCGACTACACGACACTTTACCATGTTATGGGCCTAAGGTAAGGCGTTGTGGATTAACAAGTAGATGATGGGTTGCGAGAGTGACAGAAGCTTAAACCCCAGTTTACGCGTTACTTCATAAGGGGCTGATTTGGATCCACACGTTTCATGCTATTGTTAGATTTATCTTAATTTTTCTTTCGTAGTTGCGGATGCTTGTGCGAGGGGGTAATCATAAGTGGGTTGTTTGTTCAAGTAAGAACAACACCTTAGCACCGGTCCACACACATATCAAATTATCAAAGTAGCGAACACGAATCAATTCAACATGATGAACATGACTAGATAAAAATCCCCATGTGTCCTTGGGGGCACTTTCTTCATATAAGAACACTTTCCGGCATGTCCTTTGCTATAAAAAGGATTGGGATACCTTGCTGCACCTTAGTTACTATTATTACTTGTCACTTGTTACAAAATATCTTGCTGCAAAACTATCTACTACTGTCACTAATAGCACTTGCACAAGATACCTTGCTGAAAACTGGATATCATTTCCTTCTGCTCCTCGTTGGGTTCAACACTCTTACTTATCAAAATTAATCTTACTTACGATTGATACCCTATACTTGTGGGTCATCAGGCCACGTCGAAGGCGTATTTTCAGAATGCGCCTCCACTTATACCGCTTCGGGAGCGAGGGGCGAGACTGACAGATGGGCCCCTCCTGTATGGTTTATAAGAGAGAGACGGGGAACAAGGAGCACGGCTCGGCCGGCGATGATTCTCCGGTGCGGGGGCGTGGCTGCCGTCGGCGAGGAGGGGAATGGACACATCTCATCATGGCGATCATGTACGTACCATGAAGTCAAGCAGGGGCAGACGGATGGCGTCACAACGATCTTCTCCATAGATGGCAGGCGGCGAAGCTTGTTGGAGTTGGGGATTGCGACGAGGTTGAGAGGGTCCAACAACTCTGTCACGCTCCACGAAAGGCCACGAGCACGCCTTAGGGGTTGGAGAAGAGCGGAGAGCATCGGAGCAAGCTGCCGATGGGAGGGCATCCGCGGCCAACTCCGGTGATGATTCGGCGGTTGGAGGCCCGCCTGGCCTTGCCGTGGTGCTTCTCTAGATGATTTGAGGCCAAAGAAGGTGAGTGGGGTTGCTAGAATGGCTTGGGGTCCTATTTAGAGGGGAGGACAAAGGAGAGATCTCGGCCACCAGTGAGCTTTCTCGAGTGGCAAGAAGAGACGAGTGGGGCTTAGACGGATGTGAGAGCTTAGGGGAGATCCTCCAAGCATAGTGGCAACACCAGGCCAAGCACAAGATGCGCGGGCGAGATGAATCCATCTCGCGGTCATTGTTTTCTCTGCCCTTCCGTGTCCACCTCTGGTGTGTGTGTGTGTCGCCGACATTGGGTAGAGACGGATAAAGATGGGGAGTTTCAGGACGAAGCAACACGAGGTCGAAGACACACCCGGGCGTCACGGGGCATGCTCACGTGCGAGACAGGGATCGGGCAACGCGCAGAGCGTGCTAAGCGCTTGTCGAACACCTTGGTGCCATGTGGTCACCACATTCACTTGGGGCTATGATAACCCACAAGTATAGGGGATCACAACAGTTTTCGAGGGTAGAGTATTCAACCCAAATTTATTCATTCGACTTAAGGGGAGCCAAAGAATATTCTCGAGTATTAGCAACTGAGTTGTCAATTCAACCAGACCTGAAAAACTTAATATCTGCGGCAAAGTATTCAGTAGCAAAGTGGTATGGAAGTAACGGTAACGGTGATGAACGTGAGAGTAGCAGTTTTGTAGTGATTGTAACAATAGCAACGAAAAATTAACTTAGCGAAGACCAATATGTGGAAAGCTCGTAGGCAATGGATCAGTGATGGATAATTATGTCGGATGGCATTCATCATGCGACAGTCATAACATAGGGTGATACAGAACTAGCTCCAATTCATCAATGTAATGTAGGCATGTATTCCATATATATTCATACGTGCATATGGAAAAGAACTTGCATGACATCTTTTGTCCTACCCTCCAGTGGTAGTGGGGTCCTAATGAAAACTAAGGGATATTAAGGCCTCCTTTTAATAGAGAACCAGACCAAATCATTAGCACTTAGTGAATATATGAACTCCTCAAATTACGGTAATCACCGGAAAGAATCCAAGTTATTGTCACCTTGGGGATGCGGATCATAACACGTAATAGGTGTCTATAACTTGCAAGATAGGATCAAGAACACACATGTATTCATGAAAACATAATAGGTTCAAATCTGAAATCATGGCACTCGGGCCCTAGTGAGAAGATTAAGCATAGCAAAGTCATAGCAACATCAATCTCAGAACATAATGGATATCAAGGACCAAACCCTAAGAAAACTAACTCGATTACATGATAGATCTCATCCAACCCATCACCGTCTAGCAAGCCTACGATGGAATTACTCATGAACGATGGAGAGCATCATGAAATTGGTGATGAAGGATGGTTGATGCTAACAACAACGTCGATTTCCCCTCTCTAGAGCCCAAATCAGACTCCAGATCTGCCTTCCCGAGGAAGAATAGGAGGTGGCGGCGGCTCCGTATCATAAACCATGATGCACTCTTCTTCCTGATTTTTTCTCCCTAGATAGGAATATATAGAAGGGGAAACGAGGTCGGTGGAGCCTCAGGGACCCCACAAGCCAGGGTGCGCGGCCTAGGGGGCGCTCTGCAGGCTTGTGGCCACGGGTGGCCCCCTCTCCGGTAGATTCTTTCGCTGATATTTTTTATTAATTCCAGAAACGTTCTTCGTAAATTTTCAAGTCAATCTGAGAACTTTTATTTCTGCACAAAAATAACACCAAGGCAATTCTGCTGAAAACACCGTCAGTCCGGGTTAGTTCCATTCAAATCATGCAAATTAGAGTCCAAAACAAGGGCAAAAGAGTTTGGAAAAGTAGATACGTTGGAGATGTATCAGTCTACATGTGCGCCAAGGCTGCCAGACCATGTGTGCGCTCAAGTCCCTTCAAGGGCAGTCCCATTTGTGGTCTTGGTTCATCCCCACACAACTTGGACATGAAATGAGCTACCTCGCAAGTTTCTGGACAAAATTGTAGGAGCTTACTGAGAAACATCTACATAGAGTTAGGAGGTGAAACTTGGAGGCCAAGGTCTGGGTTGGAAGGTAGCAATGCTAGAAAATTTTCACATCAAATGGAGCAACAAAAAGTGCACTTCCTTCACAAAGTGACCTTTCTGTCCAAAACAAAAAATATTTTATTGAGCCAAATTTCTTCACATGACAATGGGATATTTTTGCATAAAAAAAGGTGAGGCATGACCTAAAGAATATCAGGGAATTTATTCATATTTTTCCGGGCAAGAAAAATTATGGTTACTTTGGTGCATAAGAGAGAAATACTCATTTTCAGGGAGAAAATGATTATTATGTTTAAAAGAAAAATATTGAAATTGCAATATTAGGGAAGGGATGATGTCTCAAGATGTTTTGAGGGAACTAGGAGTCACTTGGGTGAAAATCAAAAGAATGCCTCAGTGGAAATCTCCATGAGATGATTCAAAAAAAACCATTTTCAAATCAAATATTCAATAAAAACAAATAAAAGAAAAAGGGCAAAAACCAGGGTGTCACAAACCTCCCCCTTAGGATGAATCTCGTCCTTGAGATTTGGTTGCTCGGGAAACATTTCAATGTATGCAGTCCTCCAAAAAGTCCTCTCTTTCCCACGTAGCTTCTTCCTCAGTACGGTGTTCCTATTGTATCTTGTAAAATTCTATTGACTTACTATGGGTGACTCTTTCCATCTCATCCAATATTCAATGGTTTCTCTTCATAAGTCAGATCCTGAGCAAGCTCTATGTCAGCCACATCAGTCCGTTTCTCTGGCGGTGAGACACACTTTCGCAGTTGCGACACGTGGAAGACATCGTGTACGTAGGACAATTCGGGTGGAAGTTCCAGCTGGTATTCCACTGCACCAACTGTGGACATGACGGGAAAAGGTTCAATATACCTTGTTGCAAGCTTCTCACGAGTCTAAAATATTCTGACTCCCCTCATGGGTGTGACTCGGAGATAGGCATACTCGCATGGTTCATAGCTGACCTGTCGGTGCTTGGAATCATGGTAACTCTTTTGTCGGGATTTTGTCACGTGAAGTATGTCAAGGATTTCTCTTACTTGCTTCTCTACTTCTAGCATTAGGTCAGTCTTGAAGATGCGGCTATCTCGTGTCTGATACCAATTCAGAGGAGTACGACACTTACGTCCATACAAGGCTTCATATGGTGACATCTTCACATGACCATGGAATAAGGAGTAGCAAGAGCATAAGATTGGGAATGGACAAGGCACCCCAAGTATTATCCTAAGGAATACTCAAGCGTCTAAGCTTGGGAATGCCCCGGAAGGCATCCCACCTTTCGTCTAAACCATCGGTATGCCACTTGGAGCAACATTTTCATTCATCACATGATATGTGCTTTGCTTGGAGCGTCATTTGCTTTTGTTTGCTTTTACTTTCAGTTTGTCACAATCATCATTTGCTGGACACGCCTATTAGAGAGAGACTCACCTTCATTATGATTTGCTAGAATACTCTATGTGCTTCATTTATATCTTTTGAGCTTGGTAGTTGCTCTAGTACTCCACTTATATCTTTTCGAGCACGGTGGCGTGTAGATCTTATAGAAATAATTTTCTATCGTTCTTCACTTATATTTTTTTGAGAGTTGAATAAATAGTGATGGTAATTTGCATCGGTTATAAGACTAGTCCAAAAATAATAGGCATTCAATGAATGATAATCAAAACCACCATGTAGCACACATAGAGAAATTGTGAGTTAATGACATTGATATGGTAATATGAAAAAGGTGTAAGTCCATAATTGTTGATTCATATAAGTGTCGGGATTAAAGGGGTGTTAACTTGTTTTTCATCTAAATATTAAAGAGGCATGGTGATGATGTGTGAGCATTCTTATTCCTCGTTAAAATCCTAGTGTTGTCTCAAGTCGGGGGTGCGCGGCGGTTAACTCCTATCAACCCCTTCCCTCGGGGCATGCGAGTAGTGCTTTGATGTGTGATAAAACTAATAAAACTTCCCAATAAGTATGTGAGTTCTTTATGACTAATGTGACACCTTGGACATGCGCATATTTACCTTCTCATATTTGCTAGCCTCTTCGGTACCGTGCATAGCCCATTCTCACCTTGAGGATTGGTGCAACTTTCGCCCATGCATCCACACCCCACGGCATGATACACTCTGTTGCACATAAGCCTCATTATATTTTCCTCAAAACAGCCACCATGCATACCTATTATGGCATTTCCATAGCCATTCTGAGATATATTGCCATGCAAATTCCATCGTCACTTCACATGACTAGTTCGTTCATCGTCATATTGCTTTGCATGATCATATAGAGATGACACAGTATTCGTGGCAAATCCACCTTCCATCATGTTTTTTATACATGTCACGCTAGATCATTGCACATCCTGGTACACTGCCAGAGGCATTCTCAAAGAGTCATATCTTCCTATCAGTTCTCCATATTGAGTTGTAAGTAAATAAAAGTGTGATGATCATCCTTGTTAGAGCATTGTCCCAGTGAGGAAAGGATGATGGAGACTATGATTCCCCCACAAGTCGGGATGAGACTCCGGACGAAAAATAAATAAAATGGGGGAGGCCAAATGAGCCCACCACATATATATATATATATATATATATATATATATGTGTGTGTGTGTGTGTGTGTGTGTGTGTGTGTGTGTGTGTGTGTGTGTGTGTGTGTGTTGGCACCACGATCTTCATAGCGAGAGTATCCTATGTTGTCACCTCCATATGCTAGTGGGAATTATCTTATCATAGTAAACTTGGCTTGTATATTCCAATGACGGGCTTCCTCAAACGCCCTAGGTATTCATGAGTAAGCAAGTTGGATGCACACCCCACTTAGCTCCAGTTGAGCTTTCATACACTTGTAGCTCTAGTGCATCATTTGCATGGCAATCCCTACTCCTCGCATTGACATCTACCGATGGGCATCTCCATAGCTCGTTGGTACGCCTAGTTGATGTGAGATTATCTTCTCCACTTTTTACCCGTTTGATATCTACCATCATATTCTGTTCCATCTATATGCTATGTCCAATGGTTCACGCTCATGTATTGCGTGAAGAATAAAAAGTTGATGCATATTGAAAAAGTACGATCCAATTGCCCGACTTGAACACCATGGTGCTTAACATTTGTATTTATGTGGTGAAGACGGAGTCATGCCTTGCTAATACAATAAAGATGAATAGGGGGTAAACATTCTTTTAGGATCGTATACTTTGAAAATCAATAATTGTGTTGCTTATACTTAATAAATATTATTATTATGTTGTTTGTTAATTCATCATTTCTCAATGATCATACATACAATAGATTACATTATGGATAGCATGTCACATCAAAAATTCTGTTTTTATCATTAACCTACTCGAGGACGAGTAGGAATTAATCTTGGGGATGCTGATACGTATCCAACGTATCTATAATTTTTTATTGTTCCATGCTAATATATTATCATTTTAGGATACTTTTTGGGCATTTATATACCAATTTATAATATTTTTGAGCACTAACCTATTGACCTAGTGCCCAGTTCTAGTTCCTGTTTTCTGCGTGTTTTTTTGCTTTGCAGGTTTACCCTACCAAACGAAGTCCAAATGCTACAAAACTTTACTATGATTTTTTCTGGACTATATGAAGACCCGCAAGCATCGGAAGTGGATGAGAGGCCGCACGAGGGAGGCAAAAGCCAACAGGATGCGGCCCAGGGCTTGGTAGTGCCCTGATGGCTTGTGCCCCCCCTGGATGCCTCCCGACGTCCCTCTCTGGCCTATAAATTCACAAATATTCTGAAAACCCTAAGGGGACTCTCGAAACACTTTTTCCGCCGTCGCAAGTCTATGTTCCTATGGGAGGCCATCTAAACCTCCGTTCCGGTGATCTGTCGGAGGGGAGATCAATCACGGAAGGCCTCTACATCAACCTTGTCGCCCTCACCATGATGTGTGAGTAGTTCACCACAAACCTAAGGGTCCATAGGCAGTATCTAGATGGCAATCTCTGTCTCTTATGATCTTCAATACCATGTTCATCGCATCTTCGCTTTGATCTATCCGATGTAATCACTATGTATGGTGTGTTTGTTGGTATCCGATGAGGTTTATGTTCAGATTATTCATGAAAAGTATTTTAGACACCTATGATTATTATGGTTCTTAATTGCATGATCATCATAGCTTCGTAATGCTCTCCAATCTATTGATATAGTTTGGCCAACTAGATTAATATTTCTTCAGTGGGAGTGGTGTGTTGTAGTAGGTTCAACCTGGCGAATTTCTATATCCCAGTGACAGAAGGGGACAAGATGCGTCTTTGTGTTGCTTCTACTAAGGATAAAATTATGGGGTTTATTCATATTAATTGAGTTTATTTTGTATACATCATGTCATTGTTCTCCAAGCATTACTCTGTTTTTACTTAATACACAGAGACGCAAGCATAGAAGTGTTCTTGAAGTGGAGTAATAGTAATAGGTGTAGGGAGGAGTCTGCCTATTTTCTTATGGACGTGATGCCTATATACACATGATCATTGCCGTGAAAATCGCATAATTATTCGTTGTTCTATCAATTGCCCAATAGTAATTTGTTTATCCACCATATGCCTTTGCCATGAGAGATGCCACTAGGGAACACTACGGCCCCCGGGTCTATTCACTTATATATTTACAAATGCTACTACTACCTTGCTGCCATTATTTGTGTTTTATTTTATTTTGCAATTTACAGTTATCAACAATTATCTACACACCTCATTTGCTTGCAAATAACGAGATCAAGGGGATTGACAACCCTCTTGCCCGCGTTGGGTGCAAGTTGTTTGTTTCTTTGTGTGCAATAGTTGAAGACGGTTGAGGATTGGTATTCCTATTGGTTCGATAAACCTTGGTTTCATAACTGAGGGAAATACTTACCCGCATTGTGATGCGATAACCCATTCCTCTTCATGGAAAACCCAACGCAGTTCACAGTCACCAGGAAGGATTTCTTCGCTGATACGTCTCCAACGTATCGATAATTTATGAAGTGTTCATGCCATATTTGCCTATGTTTATAATAACTTTCTATGGTATTGATGCACTTTATATGATTTATTTAGAACTAACCCGCACTGATGCTATTTTTCAGCAGAATTACCTTGGTGTTGTTTTTTTGTGCAGAAAATGAAAGTTCTCGGAATCGCCCAAAACTTTTTTGTGATTTTTTCTGGAACATAGGAGAAACGTTGGAGTGAAGAACCACCAGACAGGGCTGCCATGGAGGCACAAGTCAACAGGGTGCAGCCTCGGCCTTGGTCGCGCCCTGATGGCTTGTGGGGCCCACGTGGCTCCGTTGCGCGTGATTCCAACGCTAAAAAATCCTATAAATTCCAGAAACCCCAGAAATAAAGAGAGAACTTCCGCTCTGCCACTGCAACTCTCTGTATTTGCCAAAAAACCAATCTGGAGCGATTCCAGTACCCTGCCGGAGAGGGAAAACCATCAGTAGTGGCCATCTTCATCATCCCGGCGGAGGCCATGACGAGGAGGGAGTAGTTCACCATCGAGGGTGAGGGTATATACCAGTAGCTATGTGTTCAGTATCTCTCTCTCTCTCTCTCTCTCTTGTTCTTGAGATGGCACAATCTCAAGAACACGGGCTTTGTTAATATAGTTGGATCATATGATGTATTTCCCTCACCATCTAGTTGTGATGAATTGAGTCTTTCCTTTAAGATCTCGTCATGTTGGATTGAGGATATTGGTATGACAACACTTGATGTAAGTCTTGCGTGGGATAACCGTAGTGACATTGGGGTATTATATTGATTCACTTGATATATGTTGAGGCATCAATTTGCGGGTTCCGGTGACCTTGGGAATCTATGCATAGGGGTTGATTGCACGTTTTCATACCATGTTCTGTGATAGAAATCTTGGGGTGCTCCTTCCACGTTCTTTGAGTTGGATTGAATATGATAGCTCTGAAATTGTTTGATGCATGTCGCATAATTTACCCACGGATACTTGAGGTGACATTGGAGTATCTAGGTGACATTAGGGTCGATTGACATGTATCATTGATGTTATTCTAGTACGAACTCTTAGATATATCGAACAAAAAAGATAGCTTGATGTTATCTTAGTACGAACTCTTGAATAAATTGAATGGAAAAGGATAGCTTGATGTTATCTTAGTACGAACTCTTGAATAGATTGATCGGAAAGAATAACTTTAAGGTAGTTCTACTACCTACATCAATTTCATCTTATTGTTCTCCACTAGATAGGAACTTTGGAGTGATTCTTTGTTGCACGTTGAGGGATCCAACTATGTTAGCATTGTTGAGAGAATGCACTAGTGAAAGTAGGTACCCTAGGCCTTATTTCCAAGCATTAATACAACATTTTGCTCGCTATTTTCCACTTGTTACCTTGCTGTTTTTATATTTTCAGATTACAAAAACCTATATCTACCATCCATATTGCACTTGTATCACCATCTCTTTGCCGGACTAGTGCACCTATACAATTTACCATTGTATTGGGTGTGTTGGGGACACAAGAGATTTCTTGTATTTGATTGCAGGGTTGCTTGAGAGAGAACATCTTCATCCTACACCTCCCACGAATTGATAAACCTTAGATCATCCACTTGAGGAAAAATTGCTATTGTCCTACAAAACTCTGCGCTTGGAGGCCCAACACGAGTCTACAAGAATAAAGTTGTGTAGTAGACATCAACGACCACCACTTGATGTCATCCTCCATGGGTCTTATGAGAGCCTCCTCTTGATGCAAGCCCATTGGAAACACACCTAACCCCACACGAAAATCTCACGAAGACCATGGGTTAGTACACAAAAGCGTAATGGACAATGCTTACCATACCATGGGATCACCTGATCCCTCTTGGTTCATCTTGTATGCTTTGTGTGTTGATCAACTTGATTCACTCTTTGACTTAGTCTTGATCAACCCTGCGTATTTATGACCAATCTTTGGACAAAACCTTGAGTACCACCTTGGTCATCATATAAACTCCTTGAAACCAACAGATGGACTTCAAGAAGTGTCTACAGACAAATCCTTCGAATATAACTTAAGGCAAACATTAGTCCATAGGGATTGTCATCAATTACCAAAACTATATATGGAGAAATATGCTCTAACAATCTCCCCCATTTTGGTAATGGATGGCAATCACTTTCAAGAGAGTTTATATAAGGAAATAAGCACAACCAAGCACACACATGCAAAGCAATGCATGGGTATGAGATGCAAATGCTTAAGCAACAAAAGCAAAAACTCTCTTAACTTCTCCAAACTTCTCCCCCATTGGCATCGATTGCCAAAATGGACGAAAAGATTAGAAAGCCAATATAATAGGTGGTCCTCCAAAAAGTGTGTACTTCTCAACAAATGAGTGCAAAGAAATACACATATACAATGATAAGTAGTTGGAGGAAAACAAACTATATCGAGGACCCAAAGAGTGCAAAAAGGATCGTATGGCACAAAGACATACAAAAGAGAGAAGCAAGCAATCAAAGGATACCAATTGGGACAAACAGGAGAGGGCGGAGGGGTTGTTTGCGAGGAAGGCGAGGGACGAAGTGAAGAGGCAATGACGAGACTGTGCCCTGCACGGGCCGGATTGATCGTAGATGCACTGGTTATCAAGGCATCTTGGAAAGTGGAGGCGTCGTGCTCACAAGAGACACCACGCGTCACCTTAGGCACGACAACTTGATGGGCCCCGCACTGTTTCATCGCTGATGGGTGGAACATGCACGCTGCAGGCCCAGGGGCTACTATCGTCCTAGTGAGAACCAGGGTACCACGACATGTCTGCTTCTAGCTCAGGAGGCGACACTAGGGCCGGCCCGCGGAAGGATGGTCAGGCCGTGGGCCCTTTGGAAGAGGACGCCTCGGGAGGGGCTAGCCTCATGAGGCCCCTCAACGTCAGGTTAGATTTAGCCAAGGCCGTCAAGCGCAGGAGCACCCTGGAGACTTCCCTCGCGAGGCAATCCACGAGGCCTGGCGCACGACACCAACCACCGGGATTTGCGCCCACCACGTGGATGACACTCCTGCACACACAAGGATAACAGAGGTCGTGCAAGGAGGCGCAGACAAGGGGGATTTCCTCTTTGGTGATTAAGGCGCAGCACCCACAGCCTCCCAAAAAACAGGTTCCCAAAAGCTTGCCATATCGGTGAAAGAAGACCCCGCTGACATGACTCGCCAGGACGGAGGTCATCGTCGATCCCATCGACCCGTCATGGATGGTAGCTTTGCCAACAAATACCACCTTTTGTCAGGATAGGCATGGGCTCCTGTCCCCCTTTGAATTGCCGCCCTGTGGCCTCCCTTTCCCGCTCATTTTTTGGGGAAGAGGACCAAGGCACTACAAAGGGGGCAGGGCGCTGCTGTGTAGGGGGGTCGACCCATTCTCCCCCACTTCTCATGTATTGAGATTTGAAGCTCTCCATGTCAATCAAACAGAGGCAAGAGTAGGATATTACACTGCACGATGTCCCGAACCTGGGTAGCTTGCGCGTCTTCGTCGTGTTTTGTGAGAGTGTGTGCCCTAGTCACCGTCTCACTATAGTTGTGGTCCGATCTTAGGCTACCAAGAAAAGCTCACAGTGTTTGAACCTTGGTTTTTTGGAGAAGTCCTTGGACGCAGGTCCCAGGCTCCGGCAGGTTTCCGATGCAAAATGACTCTACAAAATAATAAATGAAGGCATCTATGTTACTAGATCTATGACACTACCCACTATGAAAATAGTAACATAGACTAGTAATATATGCATGTTACTAGTGTAAGTTAGGGCATGTTTTGGATTGTTCCGTTTCATCAAAATTAGTTCCGCTCCATCAAGTTTACTTTGGAGCAGTTTCATACAGGAGTTGCAACTCTTTCAAAGAGAAAGTTTGGCTTTCATCTAGCTTGAGCTTCACAAATGGAAAATTTGGTGGAGAAGATCTATTTGATTGGACGAGAGGGAAGAAACAAAGGGGTATCCACTTAGTGATGGGAGTGATGGGTAATTTTCTTCCAACTTCACCTTCTATAATTTTATGAAGCCCCCCCTAGAGAGTTTCACAAAAAACAAGGAGTTGTATCCTAGATTCTTGTTTTTTAGCGGAGCGGTATCTCAGGGCTTATTTAGGACTGCTCCATTCCTAGAAATTCAGCTTCGCTCTAGAAAATACAAGGCAAACACGATAGCTCCACAATATACCGCTCCATAAAAAAAATAGAATCTCGGATACAACTCCATGTTTTTTGTAAAGCTCTCTTTAGGAGGTGCTCCAAAAAAAAGCTGTAGTTGGAAGGAAATTACCCATCACTGTCACTAGTAAGTGGATACCCTTTTGTTTCTTCTTACTCATCGAGTGATATACTCCCTCCGTCCGGAAATACTTGTCCAAAAAATTGATATAATGGATGTATCTATAACTAAAATAAGTCTAGATACATTCATCTCTAGGACAAGTATTTCCGGACGGAAGGAGTATATCCTTTCCACCAAATTTCTCATTCTTGAAGCTGGAGGTAGATGAAAGCCAAACACTCTTTTTGAAAGGGTTACAACTTCTGTAATTCCAAAGTAAATTAGGTGAAGCAAAACTATTTTAATGGATTAAAGCAGTCCCGTCCTAATGCTATCTTGTTTGGCTTACTTTTTTAAAACAGGGCTGATTTTTATGAAGCCACAGGAGTTTCAAACATGCCTTACTCTCCACTCCACATATGACTAGCCTAATGGTCTCCTCAAAATAATCCTGAAAAAATGAAACCTCCGCCGCCGCGCGCGACGTGTCACTGTCAAGCGGCCCAATTGCGTGGCTGCCTTGACATGGGCCCACGGATCATCAAGACCTAACCAGCTTAACCCACCCGTGAACACATTGACCTCCCCGGCCCCCGCACTGGTGCACACCCCACCCTCCGCAATCCCGTCCCCCCAAACCGCTTCCCCCCGAACGCAGGGCGGCTCAACGCGTCCCCATCCCCTCATGGACGCCGCGAGCCGCACCTGGCCGCCGCCCAACCCCTCGCCGTCTCCCTTCTCCTCCCGGCTGCGCGCGTCCTCGGACCCCCACCGCCGGCGCCGCCGCCGCCACTCCAAGAAGCCCAAGCCGGAGCCGCCTGCTCCCCCGCCCAAGAACGCGCCCGTCTGCTCCGGCGCGGACTTCGCGTCCCTCCCGCCGGAGCTCCTCCACCGGGCGCTGTCCGCGGTCGGCGCCGCAGACGTCTCGGCCGCCAGCCGTGCGTGCCGCTCGTGGCGGGACGCGCTGCAGCCGCTCCGCGAGGCGGCGGCGCTGCACGCGCACGGGCGCCGCCTCAAGCACGGCCCCGCCGTTCCCGCCGGACTCGACGGCGAGGGGCGGCGCGAGGCGGCGAGGCATAGCGCGCTGGGCCTTTTCAAGCGGGCGGCGAGGCTGGGGTCCGCGGCCGCGATGGTGGACGCCGGGCTGATGTGCTGGGAGGAGGGGCGGCGGGAGGAGGCGGTGGGGTACTACCAGGCGGCGTCGGAGCTGGGACACCCTGTCGGCATGTGCAATCTCGGAGTGTCCTACCTCGAAGGTATCGTAGATTTGGCCTATATTTCCTTTCTTGGAGGGTTGTTCCAGCAGGTAGCAAAATGATTGATAGGACGAATTTGTCTAGTCCCGAAGTATCCTGATTGGCAAGCCAGGCGTGATTAGATTCCTTTGCGGCACAGTCGAGGTTATAGTCTTTCAAGTAAAATCAATGACATATGACTTAGATGTGCAATGCATAGGGCACATCTAGATGTGGTTTAGCAAAACTGTTTAAGTAAACTATGAGGGTCTTTCAGTCTGATTATAACCTCTAAAGGGTGGTAAATACCCAACTTGCAGAGGAAATACCTTTTATGTATCTTATCGACTTTTTTGAAATCAAACTCTTCATCTCAGATCATTAGAAATTCAGAATTGACAATGTTGCCAAATCTCTTTACACTACAGCTGATCCACCCCAGGCCGAGGAAGCTGTTAGATGGTTTTATCCAGCTGCATCCGCAGGCAATGTTCGTGCCCAGTACAACCTAGCCCTCTGCTTGCAGAATGGAAAAGGAATCAAGCGTAATCAACGGGAAGCTGTAAGATACCAGCTCTGTGTTACACAACTGTGCTTTACAAAACAATTCCCATATCAAAATAATTAGTTACTCTAGACGCTTACAGGTGCAACCAGTTTCATTTTTGTGATATCTTTCTGTGAGATTTATTGGTAGAGTTGCATTAGAAGCCTCTAGGTATTCTTATTTTAGCTTTATGGGGATTTTGAAGCTGATTTGTTGCGCTTTCATGCTTTTAGTTGTTGAATTTTGCTTAGAGAACAGATTCATTGATCTTGACACCCTACCAAGGTTTACCAGGATTATATCACCCAGATCCATCATAATACATCAACTGGTCGATACAAGATTACCCTCCGTAGCAATTATGTTAAGCTTATTGCCTTCACATTTCAAACTGACAGAAAGTTGTAAATGCAGGCAAAATGGTACTTACGAGCTGCAGAAGGAGGGAATGTACGAGCCATGTATAATGTTTCCTTGTGTTACGGTTTTGGTGAAGGGTTTACACAGGATCCAGTGCGTGCAAAGAAATGGCTACAGCTAGCTGCTGATTGTGGTCACAGAAAGGCTCTTTATGAGTCTGGTATTAAACTCTGTGCGGTATGTCATCCCTTTTCCTTTTATTCCTTGGGAATGCATGTATTGCGTATCTGAACTATTATCTTAGAATGATATCGCATTTTCATTTTGGAGTGGTTTATTTGTGAAGAAAAGCTGTGTTCATTGTATGTACTATTTTTTCTTGCCATCCTGCATTGTGTGCCATCACATATAATCATCTATCAATGCATAATTGTTGCCCACGGTGTGATGCTTCGTTCTTTTGGTTTGGAAGTCCTCAGGCTGCATACAATTGTAGGAGCAAGCAGCAGCCGACTTTCTATCTAGGACCTACACCAAACCATGTCCTTTTGATGTTGTTTAGTTTGGCATAGATATATTCTCACAAAAAGAGACCTAGGTAGACAGAAACAAAAGCAACCGTATATAATATCTTTGTCAAGATGGTTGGATTAAGGAAAATTGAGGAGAAAGAACCATGGTACAGTGCCTGCACTGATAATGAAGGTCAGCATCGTAAACAAGCTGGACCATTGACACACATAATCTTTATATAATATGCCGACCATTCTTATCTTTATTTCTTTCTCTGAAAAGAAAGGTCAGATGCACTGTCTGTAACATTATAATGACTGGTTCTTCAATGTTTTAAGTCATGCATTACCTGTATCTTGTTACATCCTTTTTAATGATGATGCCTATGTTGTGTAGGCAGGAGACAAGATGAGGTCTCTTATGTATCTAGAGCTGGCAACGCGCCATGGAGAAAGTGCCGCCTCGCATATGAGAGATGTAATACTTGAATCACTCTCTCCTGCGAATGCCCAGCGTGCCCTTTCAGATGCTGCTAAATGGCGACCGAAATCTCTCTCTGCCAGAAGATGAGCAGGTAGCTCCTTCCAAATACTGGTCGTTAACTACATCATTTCCAAATCAGGCGCTTCCCGAAGGGCCAAGTGGGCATGTATGTATCATGAAAATCATCTTCATGTCCTTCGCCTTGGCCTGCTTGTAAAACCTACCATTTCAGATTGTGACGGGGAAGTTGGTCAAATGGCGATGAAGGGCATAAAGTAGCGGGATGCTGGATAAAACTGTATAGTACAGTCCAAAAAAAGGCTTGGTTCAGGTGACCTGAAGACTGAACCATTGCATCTTTGTGATTGGTAGAAACAATTGGGTGCTACTACTCTTTACTCTTTAGTCACCAAATGTGTGATAGGTATATAGTGCTGTAACACAGTCTGAAAGAAACGATGCAAACTAGAATTGCATCGCATCTTCGTTTTGGTGATTGAGGAAATGTTGTAGATAAATACTCCCTCCGTCCGGAATTACTTGTCGCAAATATGATAGAAATGGATGTATCTAGAACCAAAATACATCTAGATACATCCATTCCTCGGACAAGTATTTTCGGACGGAGGGAGTAATATGCTTGCAAATGTACCTATGTCTTGTCAATAGAACCTGGCATGATGAGCAAGTAACAAGCAAGACGATTCTATCAATTGTATAAAACTTATTTTCCTTCTCTAAGTGTGACTACGTGCTATTTCATGATGTCAATTCGTAATTCTGACTGAACTTCAGTTTGACATTGCCATTGGCAAGGCCGTTGCCTACATATTGGGTTGCACTTCACTAGAGATGCACTATTCTTACCTTTGCAGCGTTCTCCTTTGAAGTTTCAATTTTGTTGGTCTTTGAGGTGTTTGATCAGAAGCCTCAGTCGATTTGCGAGATGATGTCAAACTAGTTTCTCATGGATGATGGGTTGCAAACACGACAGAGCAGCTAACAAATACGCCTACATGCATTACGCCACTCCAGCAAATGATTGATGGCACGATAATCATTGCCCCTAAAAGAGGGCATGGCAACACACTTTTATTTATAACAAAGGCATTATGCCAGTCCAGACATTATTAGATGCTACTTGTGCAGCTCAAAACATTCACAATCATTCAGAGCAGCAAACACACATATTACAGAAAATAAAACAGACCACGAGAAGATAACTTTTATTGCCAGTTTGTTCTTTCGATGAGAGCCGCGAAGCTTCAGAGCTTGGAGACAAGGCCACCGTTCTGGATGGCTTTAGGCGACTCTGCTTCCTTGACATCAGCGGCATCAGAGGTGCCAGGAGGCACATCGACAGCAGGCGAGCAGTTGAAGAATCCATGTGGCTGCAGGGGAGAAAACAAGCATAATTTCAGCTGAGATCGCTAGTAATGACAGAACGCGGCGATTTCCTCTCTGGAATCGAAACTGCTACAGAAGGAGGATTTTGAAAGGCTCAAATTGTGGTACCATGAGCATGAAGCCGATGCGTTCCACTGGCATGACCGGCCAGTCTTCCAGCCTTGGGATGTGGGTGAGTCCAAATACATACCTATGGATGCATAATTTCAGTTGTAAGGATCATGAACTGCAAACTGAAGAAACAATGCTGGATATCAGCGTGCAAGGCGAATGTGTACCAGAGGACGATGTCAGTTTCCTCCAAGGGCCTATCCTGCTTGACCCAAGTAGCCAAACCCTCGTGAAGACGTGGATTCTGGTTGGGGAACTCCCCTCCAGGAAACTTCTCATCGCTCTTGTATGGTGTCACCCAAAGGTTGTGCTTCAAGAATCCGGCTCTTCGAAGAAACTTCGCCTCGGGCAGAGCAAATGGCAAACAGTTTGAACCAGGCACGAGTCTGAAACCAGTTGGTTGTCCGGTACGATTTACAGCCCTCGTGTTCCTAACCTGGTCAAGATGCAAACAGGAAACATACAAGGAAAAGCAGTATCATTAGCTGCCCCAAGGCTCCCAAACAAGAAATGAAATGCTTTGCTGAGAGGTGTTAACATGGTGTCGACAATATTTGACATGCTTCTTGTGCAACTGTTATATCGTTACTGACATGTACACTAAAGGAAATCAGGAGATATGCAGCTGTTTGACGACAGAAAATTCTTAAGTAACGTTTGCAGTTATGCACAATACGATATGGTCTGCTATCATGGATGATTATAATTTGGTGTGTTGCCATGAACAATCGACAGTAACACGGTAGAAAGAAGAAAACAACAAGCATATCTGTATGTGCTCTTACAATCCAATGTCGCGCAGATGAAGGGTCACAATCTCTCATTGCTTGCAACTCAGATTTCAGTATTTTTTCTTCAGCATAGAAAGCATTGTTATGCACATTATTTGTGCCTGCACTTTCGACGTTGACATTTACTTCAACCACCTGTGATAGAAACAAGTGTGTCAAATGAGCTATGCCAATATTTAAGCGTCCATTGCACAAAAGGAATACAAAGTTATTCTACAAGGCGGGTACAGTCAAAAGGCGTGAAGCTAGCAATCAACTTCCATCTGGCAGATGCATGCAGTGGTCCTGTTCTTGCACCAGTTTCAAATGGGCATTTTGATAATAATAAAAAAGCTTGTATAGGGACCCACCTGATTATGAGCCTCGTTAGGTTTGCAATCAACAGCCATGTCCATACGGGCAACAAAGAAATGCTGGTGAACAGGTGCATATAGACTAGGAGCAATAGTTGTGCCATATTTCCTTGATTCCCCAGGCATCAGAGCTCCCAAACTCAGAATTCCAGTAAGTTTAACTTCAGCTTCTATCTTACCATCCTGTACCCAAGGAAAAACTAACGGTTACATTACAATAATCAAATCATAGAACGTAGATGCATCATAGCATTCAATATATACAAAATACGGATTCACTAAATCTCAAACAGTCTATTTGAATAGTTACCTGGTAAAAGTGCCAGTAAAAACCATATTCATAGTTGGCAACTGTGCAGATAAATGACACCGTGAGCCTCCTTGATCGCCTAACTTCTGCTAAACCAGTTCTCCAATCTTGGTGTTTCCAAAGGATTCCATGGTCCTCCTCGTGCAAACACACACAGTTCTCAATTGTCTCCACATGACCGGTAAAGTTTGTGAAGTGTGCATCAAAATACTTGATGTAGCCCAAGCAGTCACAGCCCTACACACAAAAAAAAAGATAAGAGAATTGTCAGATTGAAGTTAAAATGACAGAAGAGGAAAGGGGGCTAGAACTGAGCAAATGACCTTCTTAAGAGAATGAGCATTTTTGCCAAGTCCATCTTCTCCAGCGTCGAAAGCATTCTTGCGATAATGTGGTTCACTTGGATCTCCATAAGGAACAACCATCTCAACAAAGCTCAGCCTATGAGCTATAGGTCTACGCCCACGGCTACCGTCAACATATGCAACAGAGTAGATGACCAAACCCTCTTTAGGGGTGAAGCCAATACGGAAATTCCACTGTTCAACGCCATTAAAAGTGTTATTGACTCTAGGTGACAAGTTTATTAAAATACTGGTATGATAGGTAAAACATGAAGGAACCCTGTACCTTCTGCCATTCCACAAAATAGCCATTAATACGGAAGCTTGGGCCCTCAGGCTGATTAATAATAAGAGGTTTCACATCACTGCGATCAACACCACCTCTGGTTTCCCCAGGAGTGTAGTTCCTCAAATGATCTGGTGGGGGCAGAGGAACAAACTTCCTGTCTTCAAACTCTATGACAACATTATTCTGCATATCGACAACAACATGGATCCCTTCCACAGGACGAGCATAACCATTCTCCATGGGACTATCACTCTCGGTTCGGCAAAAGATTAGAGGCCTAGCAAGTCTACGACTGGGAGCATCAGCGTCACTGTAGTAGCCCGCACACCTGACGATTTATGGGCGAAGTCCAAATCAAATATTTAATATGATGATGTAAAGCTGAAAGATAAGCCACAATGAAAAATGCAATGAAATTAAACTTCGGCAGCTAGCTTACCAGGCATCTACCATGACAAGTTCCATGTCGTCCACACCTCTTTTTTTCATAGCTTCAACAAATGGAGGATAATTTTTTACAGTAGCTTCACACTCAGCATATTCCATAGCATCCTGTAATATATAAGAATTCAAAAAATCACAATGAAATAAATGCTGCATAAGGTTCAAAAGGATGTCAAAAGAGCCAACAGTTCTGGCAGATGCATAGGCATAAATATCGGTTAACTACAAAACTGTTATCTGGCAGCAATGATCAGTGATATAATGGTTGCATATCATTGCACACTGTTATATGGCGTAACTGATTGGCAGATTGACAATTGGAGTTTGAGGCAATGAAAGCAAGATACTAAACGAATCAAGTAGGCTTACCATTGCAGGCTGTACATCTGGAACAACCTCAGATGATATCACCTTCCCTCTGTGATGTCCACCTCTAGTAGCCGCATGCACTTCTGATAGTTCCACTATCCAAATGGTAGTCTCATTTGAATGTCTATTGTAGACAACAAGCTTGGCCCTCCTGGGAGGCAACCTGCTTGGAATGACGGCAGAGCCTTTGGTTCTAGGGAGCAGTGATGGTTGGAACGGTGGGAAAAAGTAGGCATCAGCTAATGCCACAACATTCTTTTCTGGTTCCAGTAGCACAGCTTCAACAAAACGCATGCTGTCGCGTTCCTATAATTTTAGAATGCTGCTTGTCAAATCATTTTTCAAGCGTGTATAGGGAGAAGTATCAGAAAGATTCCTGTTGACAAACCTCAGGAGATTTTCCAGCGGCTCTTACAGTTGCAACAGCCACTGCAATTTCGGCAGCAGATAATGGGTCCAAAGGGTGGAATCTTTGAGCTCTCGTCATTATGGGTATCCCTGCATTTTTTCACCCAGCAGAACATTAGGAATAGGATGGATAGTAATGATATAGTTCAGCTAAGACATGGCATACACATTTCAAACTACTATAATAGTTGATCCCTAGTGGAGTCACTCAGATAACTTCCAACAAATTAAAAACACATAAGGCACATACACCAATCATAGAGCAACGTATATACATAACTCTTCAATGACATATGTCAAGCATTCATAATAGAAAATTTGGCAGGTCAAGAGCACCATGCTCCATGTGCATATCAGGATGGCAAAAGGGGCACTTGATAGAGAAATGGCTGTTGTTGACCTCCCTCCTATAAGCAACTAAAAAAACTGCACTGACATGGACCATACTGTATGAATGCAAGTCTTATAATATTGTTCCATCCACTAACGTTCCAACATGGAGGTTCTTAGTTAGAAAAATAATATAAAATAGATATGAAAGTACAAATTGTTTTTACCAACAAAGATTTATGTAGGCTAAATCAGAAAACAGTTTTATCTAATTAAACAAAGCACATAATAATAATAACATCAATTATGTACAATTTTTTCACTACATACTGCAAAAATTAATGGTTGACAGCTGAAACGTATCTGATAAGTTAAGATACCAGACATTTCTTACAATCAGGTTAAACTATGTCTGTTTCCCAATATATTTTTCGTGAAGATATATGTTCAGCCAAAATGAAACTGGGTGCTTATCAATTTCCTGAACCGAAGAGATAGGCTACCAAGAATGATTTGTCTAATATTTAATGATAACTTTGGTTTATGTTACACATTCAGATCCTGTCAGACACCACAAAAAACTACTCCCTCCGTTTCTAAACATAAGACCTTTTAGATATTGCACTATGAACTACATACGGATGTACATAGACATATTTTAGAATGTAGATTCATTTATTTTGCTCCGTATGTAGTCTCCTAGTGTAATATCTAAAAGGTCTTATATTTTGAAACGGAGGGAGTACAAATCTTTGATAATAGATGAACTTGAAAGGCCAGCTAGAATGGGTCTCATCAGACAACAACCGAGTGTTCAACATGTACACACTGCAAAACGATGCAGCTGGACGGTGCAGATAAATAGTGAAACTACACGGGAGCTTAGCCACAACTTTCCCCCACAAACACTACTTTAAGAATGTCCATTGCCAGCCGTGCGAGCCCGATAGATTATTGCGCATGATTAGCAGCCCCCACAAACACTACTACAATGAGATAATACGTTCACTGCCCACTGTGCGGGCCAGGTAGATCAGATTGTCTGATTAGCTTGTCCATAGTGCCTAGTGGAGCATCCAGAAAGTGTGAATGCCATAGGAAAAAAAAACTGTGTTGGGCCCATCACTCAAATAATCAAGAAGCTTTTTGGTCCATCTATTGTCAACTACTAACAAGTAACATCATTACATATATCCCTCACACTTTCCCAGCTTTCCCCATACGAAAGCTCAGCATCAACTAAAGTGTGGGGAAAACAAAATGATCACTGCTACTAGTGATCAAAGAAAAAGTTCAAGCAGCCAACAATTATTTAGAGCACAAAAGCCAGAATAACAGTAGGCAGGCAACAGCACGTCATGCCCCAACTGTTCAATTATCAATTTACCTAGATAAGATAGTGTAAGCCACAAAAAAATTGTTGATATGGTGGATTAGTGTCACTAAAAGATCTAATCGGATGCTGATGCACAATGCCCCTGCTACAAAACCATCTGCTTGGTGATCTGCATACTCCGCTTGAATACATGCCAGGACCATGCGAAATGTATGAATCTCATTTTGAATTTAATTCCTGCATCTCGTATCTGGTCCTAGCAGAACAATGAATAATTGGCTGATCCGTCTGCATCTTTGTTCTTGCATGCAAACGGGAAGTGGAGAGGTACGCACTGTACACAGATCCCACCATGCTACTGGGTTGCATTCCCCACAGTCGCGTATGACCGCACGAAAAATCGTGATCAACACAAACACCGTCACGTGCCTTACCCAGCTTTGGCCATCCACGCGCCGCACGGCACCCATTTCCCATGACCCAATCAAACGCACCCGCTTACACAAAATCAATCACATGCACCCCTCGTCCCTCGCGATCGAGTCGCGGACGGCCAATATTATCCATGATCCAACTCGATCGAGGGAGTGGGAGGTAGCGCGCGCGCGAGAGAGAGAGAGAGAGAGAGAGAGAGAGGAAAAGGGGAGGTGGCGATCGGCGAGTTCCCCATATAGTATTAGTATACCTTTAGAGGAGGCCTTGGCGGTGGTGGGCTGGGCCGCGGACGCGATGTCGTCCATCACGGCGCCGCCCCCGGCAGCGGAGACGACGCGGTCACCAGCGCCGGACATGGAGACCTTCCCGGGCGCGGGCGCGGCGATGGCCGCCCTGGGGGCATCGCGCGCGGGGCCGCCGCAGCAGAGCGCCGCCTTTTCCTGAGCTGAGGCCATTGGAGCGGGTTCGCGAGCTGACCGTGTCCGTAGTCTCCTCCGCCGTCTCCGCCTCGCCGGATCCCACGATCTGACATACAGCACAGGCCTCCGCCTCCCCGCGCCTTCGTCCTCCCCCCGCTCTCACTCCCCCGCGTCAGGGCCTCCGCGTCTAGGGGGGGTTCTACGGGATCGGGCCAGGGTTTCGCGAGCCCGTTCCCTCCGTCCGCGAGAGAGCCGATCGAGGAGCGGAGAGGATCGTGCGCCCGGTGGAGGCTGCGGCTAGCGAACACCGGACCGGAGTGGTGGTGGCGGTGGGGAGAGGAGAGGAGCGGAGAGAGGGGCGTCGGGTGTTCTGTAGAGCGAGGCGACGGAGGGATCACGTGCATTTATAAAAGGCGAGGGGAAAGGTGACCGGGCGGGCGAGCTGGGTGGGTGGGCTGGGCTGCCCTGGATTCAGGATACTTCCGGCTTATTCGCTCGGCTAGATGCACACGTAACCGTACCCCTGACGATCGCACCGGCGATGGCCGTTAGGGAGAGAAAACATTGTTGAGATGTCTATCACTCTATGGAAATGGAATGAACGATAAAAGTATGGCAGTGAGTGCATTGCTATTTTGTTTTTGTTTTTTTTAAAAGGTAGCGCACTAGTATGCTGCTAACTCCACCCGCCTGCTGTCCCATAATAATGCTTACTGTGTATGGCTATACATTGATTAGATGATTAATTATGGTCAGACCTTTCCCGTTACTGAAATTCATATGGTGATCACGGGTGCAAGGAAACGCCAATTAGGTGATTGTGTCCATTTAGAGTCAAAATTTATTTCGATGTTCTGTATACCATTCCAGAATAACTCGCTCACTGGTGTGATCTAAACACACACACACACGCGCAAAAAAAAGGCTCACTGGTGTACATCTAAGATGGTGAATGAAATTAACACTTGGTGGATACGCGGTGGCAAATATTCTACAATCTCCGCTCATCGATCCATTCAATTAAGCTTTTCCCGCTGTCTTCGAGGTATATATTTCGATAGTTCTTTTTTTTTTGGGATATTTTTTGATAGTTGTAAGATGTACAGTAGTGTACTAGTGCTACGTACTAAAGTTAAAGTGCGTGCATTGCGTGGGGCGTACACCATCAAGTTGCGGATCGTGTTAACGATTTCACCAAGAAATCGAGTGGACATGACACGGGGATAACTCGATTTGTTTAGGCGAATGATTGACACCGGTGCTTAGCAGCTGGTCTATTTTGTGCGCGCATTCTTTTTTTTTTTAAAGGCAACTTGCACTGCTGATATTCTTGCGGCAGGAAAGCACTTTTGTCCCTCCTGATTGGCATGTACCGTGGGAGGAATATCGCAGCATGGCAAAGCAGGGCGGGCAGTACTGCGTCTGCGTGCATGCGTGTACTACTTAAAAGGTTGGCGAATCTTTTCTATCGCGCTTGATGATTACAGTACAAAAGTTTGCTGGTGGTGGCACGCTAAGTACGTGCGAGGACGTGTGAGTACGTGAGCCGTGAGAGTGAGAGCACCGATGGAGCACGCATGCTCCGTGACAAGGATCGATCGACCGATCGGGAGCTGAAGACCGACTTATCATCCTTGTGCTCAACGAATATAGCGCGTGTTTCGTCAAAGAAAAAAAAAACTACGTTCATAAAGATGAGCGTATGTCATCGGTGTGTATGTGCGTTTGTGCTTGTACTTTGATAAAAGGAAAATGTAGTGTGCGGGTGGAATCCCGTTGCATTCTCATCTCACCGATGCCGAAAGCTTATTAGTAATCAATAATATAGCCATTCTTGGTGCTCCTGCTCGCCACCAACACCTTGATTAAGTTGAGATTTTAGGGAATAATCAAGTTGAGTTATTGCGCTAGCTACTGGCTAGAAGAAAAACTCAATTTGTCATTAGCCTTTTAGGGAGTAAGTACTGACTACCATCTCGAAGCTTCTGCAATGCTTGTTTTGGACTGGACCGGCTATATATACCCAAGATTGCATCATATGGTCCAAGGAAATCAACATACCGTGGGACAGGATTTTCAGTTCAAGTTTCTACTTATAGTGACTGTACACCTTACCTACCACGCCATTCCCTTTGACTTGTCAAACAAAGCCACATGTTCACTACTCCCTGAGTCGCATAAGGCTGACCATAATGAGAGTAACTAAGGTAATATTATATATTTGGGACTAGCAAATATGCTGATGTTGCAGACAATTAAAGAAAAGAGAAGATTAAAGTAACATTGTTAGATACTGTAACATGTTAAATGCTATGCTATTATGTATCATGCATGTCAATAAATAAGAACATCCATGATATTACTTTATGTTACTATACACAATGAAGGTAGTATCATACAATAATATCATATCCATAATATTATTATATGGTACTCTTCACGATGACAAGCTTAATATAATACATTTTAAACATTAATGAGTACATTTTATTCATTAAATATTTAACGGGAGACTGACTTGTAACATCTTTGAAAGGGTTTACTCACTCACTTGGCTAAAACACATGAAGAGATAGATATCAAACAGAACTTGGTGTCTTACTACTAAACGATGAGTAAGGCCAACTCCAACATATACTCCCAAATTATTTGGATCTATCTGTTTGGACCTAAAAGAACGAGGCGGCTTAACGCGTGATTGCATCCTAAAAAACTTTCGCTTTTGGTCTGTCTAAATGCATCGCCGGTGTATTTTATCTAACTTTGCGATTTTTTTAAAAAGCATTATGTATTTTGTATCAAATTCGAAAAGCGTATATTGAAATTTTAAAAAAATATATCAAAAATAGCACGCCGTCGGCCTCTGGTGGGCCGAAGAGGGGCCCGTCGGCCGGCGGGAGGCTGAAGTTGGCCTGCAGGCGACCGAAGAGGGGGTCGTTGGCCTCCCGTTGGCCGAAGAGTGTTAGGGGCACAAAACACAATTAATACGGCCTTAAATGAAAAATTATCAACATGAGTAATCTTCGTCTCGTCGAATCGGTTGATTTTGATATAAAAATCATCTTAATCCGAGGTCGTATGCAACCTGTAGAGCGAAAACAAGGTCAGGACAAAAGTTGTACACTTACTTCGGACACACCGAATGGATGTCAGAAAATTTGTCAGGGGACACCCGGTGCAGGCCCTAGGTTACTTCGGACAGACCGAATGCCATTTTTTGTAAAAAAAGGTAACTAGGTGTTTATTCCCTGCAATAAGTGATCAGTTGTTTATTAGAAGGAAAATGAAAATCTAGAATTAAAGTTAGGATTTTTGATCCAAAAATTTGTTCGTCTGCATCGGGAAGACTGCTTGCGTACCGCGCTTCCGGTCGGTACACGGTGACGTTTTTCTGTGCATCACCCCCGGCGTCGAGGGTACACGGTGACAGGCCTGAGAGATGATCATTGCCTCTACTTTGCATGGTGGATGACCCCACCGCCAAAAGTTTTGGTCTCAATTCATGCCATCGTAACACAAACATTTCTTAAATGCCCACATGTGTCTTCCCGGTGCAGACGAACAACGCCCACATCGATTTATGAGGCCGCTGGACTTCCCGTACAATAAAAGGACTAAACATTCTATACAAAAATCTTTGGCAATTTTTCGGATCCATTCGGAGCCTCCGACTGGTTTGGTTCGGTCTCACTGAGTGAACGAGACCAAACTTGTCTATTCTTCTATATTCCACACGGTCTCACCGAGTGCATTGGGTGCCCCGCAACAAATTTTCTGACATCCATTCGGTCTGTCTGAAGTAACCGTGCAGTTTCTGCCCCTAATCTTATTTTGGCTCTACAGGTTGCATACGACCTCGGGTTAAAACGATTTTTATATCAAAATCATCCGTTTCGATGAGACAAAGATTTTTCACATTGATAACTTTTTCATTTGAGTCCATTTTAGTTATGTTTTGTGCCCCTGGCACTCTTCGGCAACATGAGGCCGACGGGCCGCTCTTTGGTCGCGTGGAGGCTGACGGCCCCCTCTTCGGACTAATGCAGGCCAACGACCCCCTCTTCGACCCACCGCAAGCCGACGGGCCACTCTTCGGCCCACTGCATGTCGACGGGGTGCTATTTTTGAATTTTTTTTCTTCAATTTCGACATACGCTTTTTGAATTTGGTACAAAATAGGTAGTACTTTAAAACAAAAATCTAACTTTGCGGTCAATCGAACACGGAACAGACATGCATGCATCCTCTTGTCGTCCGCATCGGACCTGCGTGTCGGCCGCCCAACTACCTACCACCATCCCCATTTAATCCACACACATGGGCGGGCCCGCGGTTAGCCACCCAAGCGCACCCGACCATGTCCTTTTTTATGGCGAAGCTGTGGACTAGTGTGACCACTTCCTCTTCCTCACTCCATTGCTCCCTCCGCACCCGACACTAAACCCTAGTGCCGCCCACCTCGCTCCCCGTCGGCCCATCACCATGGGGTATTGGAAGTGGCATCCCGGCAAGAAGGCCACCATGACCATGAGGCCGGCTCATCGACCATCTCATCCGGAAGTGCGGCCGGCCGCTCCCTCTCATCGGCGTCATTAGATGAGTCGAATATACTGTTGGGGAACGTTGCATGGGAAATAAAAAAATTCCTACGCACACGAAGACCTATCATGGTGATGTTCATCTACGAGAGGAGATTAGATCAACATACACTTGTAGGTCGCTAAGCGGGAAGCTTTAAGAAACACGGTTGATGTAGTGGTATAGCTTTGTGATTCAAATTACCGTCGTCGCATGATCCGTCCCACGATCCGTTCTGATCTAGCGCCGAATGGACGGCACCTCCGCGTTCAGCACACGTACAGCTTGATGATGATGTCGGCCTTCTTGATCCAGCAAGAGAGACGGAGAAGTAGATGATTTCTTCGGCAGCGTGACGATGCTCCGATGGTGCTGATGATCTACTCCTGCACGGCTCCGCCCGAGCTCCGTAGAAATCCGATCTAGAGGAAAAACTACGTGGTATAGGTTTGAGTTGCACGTGGCAAAGTTGTGTCTCAAAAAGCCCTAAACCACCAATATATATAGGAGGAGGGGAGGGGCTAGCCTTGGGGCTCAAGGGAGCAAGCCGAGTGGGAGGAGGTGGACTCCCACCCCAATTCGTTTTGGGGGAAGGAGTCCCCTCCTTCCTTCCCACCTCCCTCTTTCCTTGTTTCTTCTTTTCTTATGGTTTTTCCACTTGTGGCGCCATGGCCCTCTTGGGCTGGCCTCACCAGTCCACTAAGGGCTGGTGCGCCACCCTAGGGTCACTGGGCTCACACCCGGGTGGGTGGGCCCCTCCCAGTGAATACCCGGAACCCATTCGTCACTCCCCGTACAGTGCCGGTAATGCCCGAAAACTTTTCGATGAACAAATGAAACCATCCTATATATCAATCTTCGTTTCTAGACCATTCTGGAAACCCTCGTGACGTCGGTGATCTCATTCGGGACTCCGAACAACCTTTGGTCACCAACACATATAACTCAACTATACTAAAACATCATCGAACCTTAAGTGTGCAGACCCTACGGGTTCGAGAACTATGTAGACATGACCCGAGACACTCCTCGGTCAATATCCAATAGCGGAACCTGGATGACCATATTGGATCCTACATATTCTACGAAGATCTTATTGGTTGAACCTCTGTGCCAAGGATTCATATAATCCCGTATAACATTCCCTTTGTCCTTCGGTATGTTACTTGCCCGAGATTTGATCGCCGGTATCCGTATACCTATTTCAATCTCGTTACCGGCAAATCTCTTTACTCGTTCCGTAATACAAGATCCCGTGACTCACACTTGAGTCACATTGCTTGCAAGGCTTGTATGTGATGTTGTATTACCGAGTGGGCCCCGAGATACCTCTCCTTCACACGGAGTGACAAATCACAGTCTTGATCCATACTAACTCAACGGACACCTTCGGAGATACCTGTAGAGCACCTTTATAGTCACCCAGTTACGTTGTGATGTTTGATACACACAAGGCATTCCTCCGGTGTCAGTGAGTTATATGATCTCATGGTCATAGGAATGAATACTTGACACGCAGAAAACAATAGCAATAAAATGACACGGTCACATGCTACGTTCATAGTTTGGGTCTAGTGTTGGAGAACGTCGCATGGGAAACAAAAATTTTCCTACGCGCACGAAGACCTATCATGGTGATGTCCATCTACAGAGGGGATGAGTGATCTACGTACCCCTGTAGACCGTACAGCAGAAGCGTTATAGAACGCGGTTGATGTAGTGGAACGTCCTCACGTCCCTCGATCCGCCCCGCGAACAATCCCGCGATCAGTCCCACGATCTAGTACCGAACGAACGGCACCTCCGCGTTCAGCACACGTACAGCTCGACGATGATCTCGGCCTTCTTGATCCAGCAAGAGATACGGAGAGGTAGAAGAGTTCTCCGGCAGCGTGACGGCGCTCCGGAGGTTGGTGATGACCTTGTCTCAGCAGGGCTCCGCCCGAGCTCCACAGAAACGCGATCTAGAGGAAAACCGTGGAGGTATGTGGTCGGGCTGCCGTGGAAAAGTTGTCTCAAATCAGCCCTAAAACCTCCGTATATATAGGTGGGAGGGAGGGGGCCTTGCCTTGGGGTCCAAGGACCCTCAAGGGGGTCGGCCGAGCCAAGGGGGAGGACCCCCCCCCCAAACCGAGTTGGACTAGGTTTGGTGGGAGGGAGTCCTCCTCCCTTCCCACCTCCTCCCTTCTTTTTTTTTCCCTCTTGATTTTTCTTCTCTTGGCGCATAGAGCACTTGTGGGCTGTCCCACCAGCCCACTAAGGGCTGGTGTGTCTCCCCCAAGGCCTATGGGCTTCCCCGGGGTGGGTTGCCCCCCCGGTGAACTCCCGGAACCCATTCGTCATTCCCGGTACATTCCCGGTAACTCCGAAAACCTTCCGGTAATCAAATGAGGTCATCCTATATATCAATCTTCGTTTCCGGACCATTCCGGAAACCCTCGTGATGTCCGTGATCTCATCCGGGACTCCCAACAACATTCGGTAACCAACCATATAACTCAAATACGCATAAAACAACGTCGAACCTTAAGTGTGCAGACCCTGCGGGTTCGAGAACTATGTAGACATGACCCGAGAGGCTCCTCGGTCAATATCCAATAGAGGGACCTGGATGCCCATATTGGATCCTACATATTCTACAAAGAACTTATCGTTTGAACCTCAGTGCCAAGGATTCGTATAATCCCGTATGTCATTCCCTTTGTCCTTCGGTATGTTACTTGCCCGAGATTCGATCGTCAGTATCCGCATACCTATTTCAATCTCGTTTACTGGCAAGTCTCTTTAATCGTTCCGTAATACAAGATCCCGCAACTTACACTAAGTTACATTGCTTGCAAGGCTTGTGTGTGATGTTGTATTACCGAGTGGGCCCCGAGATACCTCTCCGTCACACGGAGTGACAAATCCCAGTCTTGATCCATACTAACTCAACCAACACCTTCGGAGATACCTGTAGAGCATCTTTATAGTCACCCAGTTACGTTGCGACGTTTGATACACACAAAGCATTCCTCCGGTGTCAGTGAGTTATATGATCTCATGGTCATAGGAATAAATAGTTGACACGTAGAAAACAGTAGCAATAAAATGACACGATCAACATGCTACGTCTATTAGTTTGGGTCTAGTCCATCACGTGATTCTCCCAATGACGTGATCCAGTTATCAAGCAACAACACCTTGTTCATAATCAGAAGACACTGACTATCATCGATCAACTGGCTAGCCAACTAGAGGCATGCTAGGGACGGTGTTTTGTCTATGTATCCACACATGTAAATGAGTCTTCATTCAATACAATTATAGCATGGATAATAAACAATTATCTTGATACAGGAATTATAATAATAACTATATTTATTATTGCCTCTAGGGCATAATTCCAATAGTCTCCCACTTGCACTAGAGTCAATAATCTAGCCCTCACATCACCATGTGAATTACATTGTAATAAATCTAACACCCATACAGTTCTGGTGTCGATCATGTTTTGGCCGTGGAAGAGGTTTAGTCAGCGGGTCTGCTACATTCAGATCCGTGTGCACTTTGCATATATTTACGTCCTCTTCCTCGACGTAGTCGCGGATGAGGTTGAAGCGTCGTTTGATGTGTCTGGTCTTCTTGTGAAACCGTGGTTCCTTTGCTAAGGCAATGGCACCAGTGTTGTCACAGAACAAGGTTATTGGATTCAGTGCGCTTGGCACCACTCCAAGATCCATCATGAACTGCTTCATCCAGACACCCTCCTTAGCCGCCTCCGAGGCAGCCATGTACTCCGCTTCACATGTAGAATCTGCTACGACGCTTTGCTTGGAACTGCACCAGCTTACTGCACCCCCATTAAGAATAAATACGTATCCGGTTTGCGACTTAGAGTCGTCCGGATCTGTGTCAAAGCTTGCATCGACGTAACCTTTTACGGCGAGCTCTTCGTCACCTCCATACACGAGAAACATCTCCTTAGTCCTTTTCAGGTACTTCAGGATATTCTTGACCGCTGTCCAGTGATCCACTCCTGGATTACTCTGGAACCTACCTGCCATACTTATGGCCAGGCTAACATCCGGTCTAGTGCACATCATTGCATACATGATAGAACCTATGGCTGAAGCATAGGGGACGGAGCGCATATGCTCTCTATCTTCATCAGTTGCTGGGCACTGAGTCTTACTCAATCTCGTACCTTGTAAAACTGGCAAGAACCCTTTCTTGGACTGTTCCATTTTGAACCTCTTCAAAACTTTATCAAGGTATGTGCTTTGTGAAAGTCCTATCAGGCGTTTTGATCTATACCTATAGATCTTAATGCCTAGAATGTAAGCAGCTTCTCATAGGTCCTTCATAGAGAAACTTTTATTCAAGTAACCTTTTATGCTCTCCAAAAGCTCCACGTTGTTTCCAATCAGTAATATGTCATCCACATATAATATTAGAAACGCCACAGAGCTCCCACTCACTTTCTTGTAAATACAAGATTCTCCAACCACTTGTATAAACCCAAATGCTTTGATCACCTCATCAAAACGTTTGTTCCAACTCCGAGATGCTTGCACCAGTCCATAAATGGATCGCTGGAGCTTGCACACCTTGTTAGCACTCTTAGGATCGACAAAACCTTCGGGTTGCATCATATACAACTCTTCCTTAAGGAAACCGTTAAGGAACGCCGTTTTGACATCCATCTGCCAGATTTCATAATCGAAAAATGCAGCTATTGCTAACATGATTCTGACGGACTTAAGCATCGCTACGGGTGAGAAAGTCTCATCGTAGTCAACTCCTGGAACTTGTGAAAAAACCCTTTGCCACAAGTCGTGCTTTATAAACGGTCACATTACCGTCAGCGTCCGTCTTCTTCTTAAAGATCCATTTGTTCTGAATAGCCTTGCGGCCCTCAGGTAGTATCTCCAAAGTCCACACATTGTTCTCATACATGGATCCTATCTCGGATTTCATGGCTTCTAGCCATTTGTTGGAATCTGGGCCCACCATTGCTTCTTCATAATTTGCAGGTTCATTGTTGTCTAACAACATGATTGATAAGACGGGATTACCGTACCACTCTGGAGCAGCGCGTGATCTCGTCGACCTGCGTGGTTCAACAGAAACTTGAACTGGAGTTTCATGATCATCATCATTAACTTCCTCCTCAACCGGCGTCGCAACGACAGAGGTTTCCCCTTGCCCTGCGCCACCATCCAGAGGGATGAGAGGTTCGACAACCTCGTCAAGTTATATCTTCCTCCCACTCAATTCTCTCGAGAGAAACTCCTTCTCGAGAAAAGCTCCGTTCTTAGCAACAAACACTTTGCCCTCGGATTTGAGATAGAAGGTGTACCCAACTGTCTCTTTTGGGTAACCTATGAAGACGCATTTTTTCGCTTTGGGTTCCAGCTTTTCAGGCTGAAGCTTTTTGACATAAGCATCACATCCCCAAACTTTAAGAAACGACAACTTTGGCCTTTTGCCATACCACAGTTCGTATGGTGTCGCCTCAACGGATTTTGATGGTGCCCTATTTAAAGTGAATGCAGCTGTTTCTAATGCATAACCCCAAAAAGATAACGGCAAATCAGTAAGAGACATCATAGATCGCACCATCTCTAACAAAGTACGATTATGACGTTCGGACACACCATTACGCTGTGGTGTTCCAGGCGGTGTTAACTGTGAAACAATTTCACATTGTCTTAAGTGAGCACCAAACTCGAAACTCAGATATTCACCCCCACGATCAGAACGTAGGAACTTGATCTTCTTGTTACGATGATTTTCCACTTCACTCTGAAATTGCTTGAACTTTTCAAATGTTTCAGACTTGTGCTTCATCAAGTAGACATAACCATATCTACTTAAATCGTCAGTGAAGGTGAGAAAATAACGATATCCGCCGCGTGCCTCCACGCTCATTGGACCACACACGTCGGTATGTATGATTTCCAACAAGTCACTTGCACGCTCCATTGTTCCGGAGAACGGAGTTTTAGTCATCTTGCCCATGAGGCATGGTTCGCACGTGTCAAGTGAATCAAAGTCAAGTGACTCCAAAAGTCCATCAACATGGAGTTTCTTCATGCGCTTTACACCAATATGACCCAAGCGGCAGTGCCACAAAAATATGGCGCTATCATTGTTTACTCTAACCTTTTTGGTCTCAATGTTATGTATATGCGTATCGCTATCAAGATTCAATATGAACAATCCTCTCACATTCGGTGCATGACCATAAAAGATGTTACTCATAGAAATAGAACAACCATTATTCTCAGACTTAAAAGAGTAACCGTCTCGCAATAAACAAGATCCAGATATAATGTTCATGCTCAACGTAGGCACTAAATAACAATGATTTAAGTTCATCACTAATCCCGATGGTAGCTGAAGTGACACTGTGCCGACGGTGATTGCATCAACCTTGGAACCATTTCCTACGCGCATCGTCACTTCGTCTTTCGCCAGCCTTCGTCTATTCCGCAGTTCCTGCTTCGAGTTGCAAATGTGAGCAACAAAACCGGTATCAAATACCCAGGCACTACTACGAGAGCCGGTTAAGTACACATCAATAACATGTATATCAAATATACCTGATTTTTCTTTGCCCGCCTTCTTATCTGCCAGATACTTGGGGCAATTGCGCTTCCAGTGACCCATACCCTTGCAATAGAAACACTCCGTTTCAGGCTTAGGTCCAGCTTTGGGTTTCTTCGGTGGATTGGCAACAGGCTTGCCGCTCTTCTTCGAATTGCCCTTCTTGCCTTTGCCGTTTCTCTTGAAACTAGTGGTCTTATTCACCATCAACACTTGATGCTCTTTGCGGAGTTCACACTCTGCGACTTTCAACATCGCAAACAACTCGCCGGGAGACTTGTTCATCCCTTGCATGTTGTAGTTCAACACAAAGCCTTTGTAGCTTGGCGGCAATGATTGAAGGATTCTATCAGTGATAGATTCTTGCGGGAGTTCAATCCCCAGTTCAGCTAGACGGTTTGAGTACCCACACATTTTGAGCACATGTTCACTGACAGACGAGTTTTCCTCCATCTTGCAAGCATAGAATTTATCGGAGGTCTCATACCTCTCGATCCGGGCGTTCTTCTGAAAGATAAACTCCAACTCCTGGAACATCTCAAATGCTCCATGACGCTCAAAGCGACGTTGAAGTCCCGGTTCTAAGCCATACAAGACTGCACATTGAACTATTGAGTAGTCCTCCTTACGTGCTAACCAAGCGTTCTTAACATCCTGATCAGCCGTAGCGGGTGGTTCATCTCCTAGCGCAGCATTAAGGACATAATCCTTCTTCCCAGCTTGTAATATTAGCTTAAGATTACGAGCCCAGTCTATAAAGTTGCTTCCATCATCTTTCAACTTAGCTTTCTCTAGGAACGTATTAAAATTCAGGATGACTGTTGCGTGAGCCATGATCTACAACACACATATATTCAAAGTGGACTTTAGACTATGTTCAAGATAATTAGAGTTTAACTTAATCAAATTATTCGCTAAACTCCCACTCAAAAAGTACATCTCTCTAGTCATTTGAGTGGTTCATGATCCACATACACTATCCCAAGTCCGATCATCACGTGAGTTGAGTATAGTTTCAGTGGTAAGCATCCCTATGCTAATCATATCAACTATATGATTCATGATCGACCTTTCAGTCTCATGTGTTCCGAGGCCATGTCTGCACATGCTAGGCTCTACAAGCTTAACCCGAGTGTTCCGCGTGCGCAACTGTTTTGCACCCGTTGTATGTGAACGTTGAGTCTATCACACCCGATCATCACGTGGTGTCTCGAAACGACGAACTGTAGCAACGGTGCACAGTCGGGGAGAACACAATTTCGTCTTGAAATTTTAGTGAGAGATCACCTCATAATGCTACCGTCGTTCTAAGCAAAATAAGGTGCATAAAAGGATTAACATCACACGCAATTCTTAAGTGACATGATATGGCCATCATCACGTGCTTTTTGATCTCCATCACCAAAGCACCGACACGATCTTCTTGTCACCGGCGCCACACCATGATCATCCATCAACGTGTTGCCATCGGGGTTGTCATGCTACTTATGCTATTACTACTAAAGCTACATCCTAGCAAAATAGTAAACGCATCTGCAAGCACAAACGTTAGTATAAAGACAACCCTATGGCTCCTGCCGGTTGCCGTACCATCGACGTGCAAGTCGATATTTCTATTACAACATGATCATCTCATACATCCAATATATCACATCACATCGTTGGCCATATCACATCACAATCATACCCTGCAAAAACAAGTTAGACGTCCTCTAATTTTGATGTTGCATGTTTTACGTGGTGACCAAGGGTATCTAGTAGAATCGCATCTTACTTACGCAAACACCACAACGGAGATATATGAGTTTCTATTTAACCTCATCCAAGGACCTCCTCGGTCAAATCCGATTCAACTAAAGTTGGAGAAACCGTCACTTGCCAGTCATCTTTGAGCAAAGGGGGTTACTCGTAACGATGAAACCAGTCTCTCGTAAGCGTACGAGTAATGTCGGTCCAAGCCGCTTCAACCCAACTATACCGCGGAATCAATAAAAGACTAAGGAGGGCAGCAAAACGCACATCACCACCCACAAAAACTTTTGTGTTCTACTCGAGAAGACATCTACGCATGAACCTAGCTCATGATGCCACTGTTGGAGAACGTCGCATGGGAAACAAAAATTTTCCTACGCGCACGAAGACCTATCATGGTGATGTCCATCTACGAGAGGGGATGAGTGATCTACGTACCCTTGTAGACCGTACAGCAGAAGCGTTAGAGAACGCGGTTGATGTAGTGGAACGTCCTCACGTCCCTCGATCCGCCCCGCGAACAATCCCGCGATCAGTCCCACGATCTAGTACCGAACGGACGACACCTCCGCGTTCAGCACATGTACAGCTCGACGATGATCTCGGCCTTCTTGATCCAGCAAGAGAGACAGAGAGGTAGAAGAGTTCTCCGGCAGCGTGACGGCGCTCCGGAGGTTGGTGATGACCTTGTCTCAGCAGGGCTCCGCCCGAGCTCCGCAGAAACGCGATCTAGAGGAAAAACCGTGGAGGTATGTGGTCGGGCTGCCGTGGAAAAGTCGTCTCAAATCAGCCCTAAAACCTCTGTATATATAGGTGGGAGGGAGGGGGCCTTGCCTTGGGGTCCAAGGACCCTCAAGGGGGTCGGCCGAGCCAAGGGGGAGGACTCTCCCCCCCAAACCGAGTTGGACTAGGTTTGGTGGGAGGGAGTCCTCCTCCCTTCCCACCTCCTCCCTTTTTTTCTTTCCTCTTGATTTTTCTTCTCTTGGCGCATAGAGCACTTGTGGGCTGTCCCACCATCCCACTAAGGGCTGGTGTGTCTCCCCCAAGGCCTATGGGCTTCCCCGGGGTGGGTTGCCCCCCGGTGAACTCCCGGAACCCATTCGTCATTCCCGGTAACTCCGAAAACCTTTCGGTAATCAAATGAGGTCATCCTATATATCAATCTTCGTTTCCGGACCATTCCGGAAACCCTCGTGATGTCCGTGATCTCATCCGGGACTTCGAACAACATTCAGTAACCAACCATATAACTCAAATACGCATAAAACAACGTCGAACCTTAAGTGTGCAGACCCTGCGGGTTCGAGAACTATGTAGACATGACCCGAGAAACTCCTCGGTCAATATCCAATAGCGGGACCTGGATGCCCATATTGGATCCTACATATTCTACGAAGATCTTTTTGTTTGAACCTCAGTGCCAAGGATTCGTATAATCCCGTATGTCATTCCCTTTGTCCTTCGGTATGTTACTTGCCCGAGATTCGATCGTCAGTATCCGCATACCTATTTCAATCTCGTTTACTGGCAAGTCTCTTTAATCGTTCCGTAATACAAGATCCCGCAACTTACACTAAGTTACATTGCTTGCAAGGCTTGTGTGTGATGTTGTATTACCGAGTGGGCCCCGAGATACCTCTCCGTCACACGGAGTGACAAATCCCAGTCTTGATCCATACTAACTCAACCAACACCTTCGGAGATACCTGTAGAGCATCTTTATAGTCACCGAGTTACGTTGCAACGTTTGATACACACAAAGCATTCCTCCGGTGTCAGTGAGTTATATGATCTCATGGTCATAGGAATAAATAGTTGACACGCAGAAAACAGTAGCAATAAAATGACACGATCAACATGCTATGTCTATTAGTTTGGGTCTAGTCCATCACGTGATTCTCCCAATGACGTGATCCAGTTATCAAGCAACAACATCTTGTTCATAATCAGAAGACACTGACTATCATCGATCAACTGGCTAGCCAACTAGAGGCATGCTAGGGACGGTGTTTTGTCTATGTATCCACACATGTAAATGAGTCTTCATTCAATACAATTATAACATGGATAATAAACTATTATCTTGATACAGGAATTATAATAATAACTATATTTATTATTGCCTCTAGGGCATAATTCCAACATCTAGTCCATCACATCTCCTAATGATGTGATCCAGTTATCAAGTGACAACACTTGCGTATGGTCAGAAAACCTTAACCATCGTTGATCAACTGGCTAGCCAACTAGAGGCTTGCTGGGGACATTGTTTCATCTATATATCCACACATGTATCTATGCTTTCATTCAATACAATTATAACATGGAAATAAACGATTATCTTGAAATGGGAAATATAATAATATCAATTTTATCATTGCCTCTAGGGCATATTTCCAACAGTCTCCCACTTGCACTAGAGTCAATAATCTAGTCCTCACATCGCTATGCGATTTACATTGTAATGAATCTAACACCCATACAGTTCTGGTGTTGATCATGCTTCGCTCGTGGAAGAGGTTTAGTCAGCGGATCTGCTACATTCAGATCCGTGTGCACTTTGTAAATATTTACATCCTCTCATTCGACGTAGTCGCGGATGAGGTTGAAGCATCGTTTGATGTGTCTGGTCTTCTTGTGAAACCTTGGTTCCTTTGCTAAAGCAATGGCACCAGTGTTGTCACAGAACAGAGTTATTGGATTTAGTGCGCTCGGCACAACTCCAAGATCTGTCATGAACTGCTTCATCCAGACACCCTCCTTAGCTGCCTCCGAGGCAGCCATGAACTCCGCTTCACATGTAGAATCTGCTACGACGCTTTGCTTGGAACTGCACCAGCTTACCACACCCCCATTAAGAATAAATATGTATCTGGTTTGAGACTTAGAGTCATCGGGATGAGTGTCAAATCTTGCGTCGATGTAACCCTTTACGATGAGCTCTTCGTGACCTCTATAAACGAGAAACATTTCCTTAGTCCTTTCCAGGTACTTCAGAATATTCTTGACTGCTGTCCAGTGATCCATTCATGGATTACTTTGAAACCTGTCTACCATACTTATGGCCAGGCTGACGTCCGGTCTAGTGCACAACATTGCATACATGATAGACCCTATGGCTGAAGCATAGGGGACGATACTCGTCTTTTCTCTATCTTCCGCAGTTACCGGCAATGAGTCTTACTCAACTTTATACCTTGTAATACTGGCAAGAACCCTTTCTTGGACTATTCCATTTTGAACTTCTTCAAAACTTTATCAAGGTATGTGCTTTGAGAAAGTCCTATCAAGCGTCTCGATCTATCCCTATAGATCTTAATGCCTAGAATGTAAGCAGCTTCTCCTAGGTCCTTCATAGAGAAACACTTGTTTAAGTAATCTTTTACGCTCTCTAAAAACTCCACATTGTTTCCAATCAGCAATATGTCATCGACATATAATATTAGAAATGCCACAGAGCTCCCACTCACTTTATTGTAAATACAAGATTCTCCAACAACTTGTATAAACCCAAACGCTTTGATCACTTCATCAAAGCGCTTATTCCAACTCCGAGATGCTTGCACCAGTCCATAAATGGATCACTAGAGCTTGCATACTTTGTTAGCATTCTTTGGATCGACAAAACCTTCGGGTTGCATCATATACAACTCTTCCTTAAGAAAACCATTAAGGAACGCCATTTTGACATCTATCTGCCAGATTTCATAATCGAAAAATGCAGCTATTGCTAACATGATTCGAACGGACTTAAGCATCGCTACCGGTGAGAATGTCTCATCGTAGTCAACTCATTGAACTTGTGAAAAACCCTTTGCCACAAGCCGAGCTTTATAAATAGTCACATTACCGTCCGCGTCCGTCTTCTTCTTAAAGATCCATTTGTTCTGAATAGCCTTGCGGCCTTCAGATAATACTTCCAAAGTCCATACTTTGTTTTCATACATAGATCCTATCTCGGACTTCACGGCCTCCAGCCATTTGTTGGAATCTGGGCCCACCATTGCTTCTTCATAATTCGCAGGTTCATTGTTGTCTAACAACATGATTGATAAGACAGGATTACCGTACCACTCAAGAGCAGTATGTGATCTTGTCGACCTGCGAGGTCCGATAGGAACTTGATCCGAAGTTTCATGATCATCATCATTAACTTCCTCCTCAACCGGCGTCGCTTTGACAGAGGTTTCCCCTTGCCGTGCGCCACCATCTAGAGGGAGTAGAGGTTCGACAACCTCATCAAGTTCTATCTTCCTCCCACTCAATTCTTTCGAGAGAAACTCATTCTCAAGAAAAGCCCCGTTCTTAGCAACAAACACTTTGCCCTTGGATTTGAGATAGAAGGTGTACCCAACTGTCTCCTTCGGGTAACCTATGAAGACGCACTTTTCCGCTTTGGGTTCCAGCTTTTCAGGCTGAAGCTTTTTGACATAAGCATCACATCCCCAAACTTTAAGAAATGACAACTTTGGCCTGTTGCCATACCACAACTCGTATGGTGTCGTCTCAACGGATTTTGACGGCGCCCTATTTAAAGTGAATGCAGCTGTCTCTAATGCATAACCCCAAAATGATAACGGCAAATCGGTAAGAGACATCATAGATCGCACCATTTCTAACAAAGTACGATTACGACGTTCGGACACACCATTATGTTGTGGTGTTCCAAGCGGTGTTAACTGTGAAACAATTCCACATTGTCTTAAGTGAGCACCAAACTCGAAACTCAGATACTCGCCCCCATGATCAGAACGTAGGAATTTGATCTTCTTGTTACGATGATTTTCAACTTCACTCTGAAATTGCTTGAACTTCTCAAACATTTCAGACTTGTGCTTCATCAAATAGATATAACCATATCTACTCAATTCATCATTGAAGGTGAGAAAATAATGATATCCGCCGCGCGCCTCCACACTCATCGGACCGCACACATCGGTATGTATGTTCTCCAACAAGTCACTTGCATGCTCCATTGTTTCGGAGAACGGAGTCTTAGTCATCTTGCCCACAAGGCAAGGTTCGCACGTGTTAAGTGACTCCAAAAGCCCATCGGAATGGAGTTTCTTCATGTGCTTTACACCAATATGACCTAAGCGGCAGTGCCACAAAAACATGGCGCTATCATTGTTAACTCTACATCTTTTGGTCTCAATGTTATGTATATGTGTATCATCACAATCAAGATTCAATACGAACAATCCTCTCACATTGGGTGCATGACCATAAAAGATATTACTCATAGAAATAGAACAACCATTATTCTCTGACTTAAACGAGTAACCGTCTCGCAATAAACAAGATCCATATATAATGTTCATGCTTAACGCAAGCACTAAATAACAATTATTTAAGTTCATAACTAATCTTGATGGTAACTGAAGTGAGACTGTGCCGACGGTGATTGCATGAACCTTGGAACCATTTACCACGCGCATCGTCACTTCATCCTTCGCCAGCCTTTGTTTATTCCGCAGTTCCTGCTTTGAGTTGCAAATATGAGCAACATAACCGGTACCAAATACCCAGGCACTACTACGAGAGTTGGTTAACACATCAATAACATGTATATCAAATATACGTGATTTTTCTTTGGCTGCCTTCTTATCAGCCAAATTCTTGGGGCAGTTGTGCTTCAAGTGACCCATCCCCTTGCAATAATAACACTCTGTTTCCGGCTTAGGTCCAGCCTTGGGTTTCTTCGTCGGATTGGCAACAGGCTTGCCGCTCTTCTTTGAGTTACCCTTCTTGCTTTTGCCGTTTCTCTTGAAACAAGTGGTCTTATTGACCATCAACACTTGATGCTCTTTCCGGAGTTCTAACTCTACGACTTTCAGCATCGTGAATAACTCGCCAGGTGACTTGTTCATCCCTTGCATGTTACAGTTCAACACAAAGCTCTTATAGCTAGGTGGTAGTGATTGAAGAATTCTGTAAGTGATAGCCTCTTGTGGGAGTTCAATCCCCAGCTCAGCTAGACGGTTTGAGTACCCAGACATTTTGAGCACATGTTCACTGACAGACGAATTCTCCTCCATCTTGCAAGCATAGAATTTATCGGAGGTCTCATACCTCTCCATCCGGGCGTTCTTCTGAAAGATAAAATTCAACTCCTGGAACATCTCATATGTTCCATGACGCTCAAAGCAACGTTGAAGTCCCGGTTCCAAGCCATACAAGACTGCACATTGAACTACTGAGTAGTCCTCCTTACGCGATTGCCAAGCGTTCAAAACATCTTGGTCAGACGTAGCGCGTGGTTCATCTTCTAGCGCAGCATCAAGGACCTAATTCTTTTTCCCAGCTTATAGGATGAGCCTAAGATTATGTGCCCAGTCTACAAAGTTGCTTTCATCATCTTTCAACTTAGCTTTCTCTAGGAACGTATTGAAATTCAGGGTTGCTACTGCGTGAGCCATTGATCTACAACATAAAATATTGCAAAGTGGACTTATACTATGTTCAAGATAATTAGAGTTTAACTATTCAAATTACTTAATAAACTCCCACTCAAAAAGTATATCCCTCTAGTCATTTGAGTGGTACATGATCCAAATCCACTAACTCAAGTCCGATCATCATGTGAGTTGAGTATAGTTCCACTGGTAAGCATCTCTATGCTAATCATATCAACTATACGATTCATGCTCGACCTTTCGGTCTCTTGTGTCTAGTGGCCATGTCTGCACAAGCTAGGCTCGTGAAGTTTAACCCGAGTGTTCCCTATGTGCAACTGTTTTGCACCCGTTGTATGTGAACGTTGAGTCTATCACACCCGATCATCACGTGGTGTCTTGAAATGACGAACTTTCGCAACGGTGCACAATCGGGGAGAACACAATTTCATCTTGAAATTTTAGTGAGGGATCACCTTATAATGCTACCGTTGTTCTAAGCAAAATAAGGTGCATAAAAGGATCAACATCACATGCAATTCATAAGTGACATGATATGGCCATGATCTTGTGCTTCTTGATCTCCATCACCAAAGCACCGACATGATCTTCTTGTCACCGGCGTCATGTTGGAATTATTCCCTAGAGGCAATAATAAATATAGTTATTATTATAATTCTTGTATCAAGATAATCGTTTATTATCCATGCTATAATTGTATTGAATGAAGACATATATACATATGTGGATACATAGACAAAACACTGTCCCTAGCAAGCCTCTAGTTGGCTAGCCAGTTAATCAAAGATAGTTAGGGTCTTCTGATTATGAACAAGGTGTTGTTGCTTGATAACTGGATCACGTCATTAGGAGAATCACGTGATGGACTAGACCCAAACTAATAGACGTAGTATGTTGATCGTGTCATTTTGTTGCTACTGTTTTCTGCGTGTCAAGTATTTGTTCCTATGACCATGAGATCATATAACTCACTGACACCGGAGGAATGCTTTGTGTGTATCAAACATCACAACGTAACTGGGTGACTATAAAGATGCTCTACAGGTATCTCCGAAGGTGTTCGTTGAGTTAGTATGGATCGAGACTGGGATTTGTCACTCCGTGTGACGGAGAGGTATCTCGGGGCCCACTCAGTAATACAACATCACACACAAGCCTTGCAAGGAATGTGACTTAGTGTAAGTTGCGGGATCTTGTATTACGGAACGAGTAAAGAGACTTGACGGTAAATGAGATTGAAATAGGTATGCGGATACTGACGATCGAATCTCGGGCAAGTAACATACCGAATGACAAAGGGAATGACATACGGGATTATATGAATCCTTGGCACTGAGGTTCAAACGATAAGATCTTCGTAGAATATGTGGGATCCAATATGGGCATCCAGGTCCCGCTATTGGATATTGACCGAGGAGTCACTCGGGTCATGTCTACAGAGTTCTCGAACCCGCAGGGTCTGCACACTTAAGGTTCGACGTTGTTTTATGCGTATTTGAGTTATATGGTTGGTTACCGAATGTTGTTTGGAGTCCCGGATGAGATCACGGACGTCACGAGGGTTTCCAGAATGGTCCGGAAACAAAGATTGATATATAGGATGACCTCATTTGATTATCGGAAGGTTTTCGGAGTTACCGGGAATGTACCGGGAATGACGAATGGGTTCCGGATGTTCACCAGGGGGGGGGGGCAACCCACCCCGGGGAAGCCCATAGTCCTTGGGGGTGGCGCACCAGCCCTTAGTGGGCTGGTGGGATAGCCCAAGAAGGCCCTATGCGCCATAGGAAGAAAATCAAAGAGAAAAAAAAGAGGAGGTGGGAAAAAGGGGAGGGACTCCTCCTTCCAAACCTAGTTGGATTCGGTTTGGAAGGGGAGGACTCCCCCCCTTGGCTCGGCCGAACCCCTTGGGTGTCCTTGGACCCCAAGGAAAGGCTCCCCCTCTTCCCCCTATATATACGGAGGTTTTAGGGCTGATTTGAGACAACTTTGCCACAACAGCCCGACCACATATCTCCACGGTTTTACCTCCAGATCGCGTTTCTGCGGAGCTCGGGCGGAGCCGTGCTGAGATTAGATCACCACCAACCTCCGGAGCGTCGTCACGGTGCCGGAGAACTCATCTACCTCTCTGTCTCTCTTGATGGATCAAGAAGTCCGAGATCATCATCGAGCTGTACGTGTGCTGAACGCGGAGGTGCCGTCCGTTCGGCACTAGATCATGGGACTGATCGCGGGACGGTTCGCGGGGCGGATCGAGGGACATGAGGACGTTCCACTACATCAACCTCGTTTCTTAACACTTCTACTGTGCGATCTACAAGGGTACGTAGATCGAATATCCCCTCTCATAGATGGACATCACCATGATAGGTCTTCGTGCGCGTAGGAAATTTTTTGTTTCCCATGCGACGTTCCCCAACAGTGGCATCATGAGCTAGGTTTATGCGTAGATGTCTTCTCGAGTAGAACACAATAGTTTTTGTGGGCGGGTATGTCCGTTTTGCTGCCCTCCTTAGTCTTTTCTTGATTCCACGGTATTGTTGGATCGAAGCGGCTTGGACCGACATTACTCGTACGCTTACGAGAGACTGGTTTCATCGCTACGAGTAACCCCGTTGCTCAAAGATGATTGGCAAGTGTCAGTTTCTCCAACTTTAGTTGAATCGGATTTGACCGAGGAGGTCCTTGTATAAGGTTAATTAGCAATTCATATATCTCCGTTGTGGTGTTTGCGTAAGTAAGATGCGATCCTACTAGATACCCATGGTCACCACGTAAAACATGCAACAACAAAATTAGAGGACGTCTAACTTGTTTTTGCAGGGTATGCTTGTGATGTGATATGTCCAACGATGTGATGTGATATATTGGATGTATGAGATGATCATGTTGTAATAGATAATATCGACTTGCACGTCGATGGTACGGCAACCGGCAGGAGCCATAGGGTTGTCTTTAAACTAACGTTTGTGCTTGCAGATGCGTTTACTATTTTGCTAGGATGTAGCTTTAGTATTAATAGCATGAGTGGCACGACAACCCCGATGGCGACACGTTGATGGAGATCATGGTGTGGCGGCGGTGACAAGAAGATCGTGCCGGTGCTTTGGTGATGGAGATCAAGGAGCACGTGATGATGGCCATATCATGTCACTTATGAATTGCATGTGATGTTAATCCTTTTATACACCTTATTTTGCTTAGAACGACGGTAGCATTATGAGGTGATCTCTCACTGAAATTTCAAGACGAAATTGTGTTCTCCCCGACTGTGCACCGTTGCTACAGTTCGTCGTTTCGAGACACCACGTGATGATCGGGTGTGATAGACTCAACGTTCACACACAACGGGTGCAAAACAGTTGCACACGCGGAACACTCGGGTTAAGCTTGACGAGCCTAGCATGTGCAGACATGGCCTCGGAACACATGAGACCGAAAGGTCGATCATGAATCATATAGATGATATGATTAGCATAGGGATGCTTACCACTGAAACTATACTCAACACACGTGATGATCGGACTTGAGCTAGTGTAAGTGGATCATGAACCACTCAAATGACTAGAGAGATGTACTTTTTGAGTGGGAGTTTAGCAAGTAATTTGATTAAGTTAAACTCTAATTATCTTGAACATAGTCTAAGTCCACTTTGAATATATTTGTGTTGTAGATCATGGCTCACGCGACAGTCACCCTGAATTTTAATACGTTCCTAGAGAAAGCTAAGTTGAAAGATGATGGAAGCAACTTTGTAGACTGGGCTCGTAATCTTAAGCTAATCTTACAAGCTGGGAAGAAGGATTATGTCCTTAATACTGCGCTAGAAGATGAACCACCCGCTACGGCTGACCAGGATGTTAAGAACGCTTGGTTAACACGTAAGGAGGACTACTCAGTAGTTCAATGTGCAGTCTTGTATGGCTTAGAACCGGGACTTCAACGTCGCTTTGAGCGTCATGGAGCATATGAGATGTTCCAGGAGTTGATGTTCATCTTTCAGAAGAACGCCCGGATCGAGAGGTATGAGACCTCCGATAAATTCTATGCTTTCAAGATGAAGGAGAATTCGTCTGTCAGTGAACATGTGCTCAAAATGTGTGGGTACTCAAACCGTCTAGCTGAGCTGGGGATTGAACTCCCGCAAGAGGCTATCACTGACAGAATCCTTCAATCACTGCCGCCAAGCTATAAAGGCTTTGTGTTGAACTACAACATGCAAGGGATGAACAAGTCACCCGGCGAGTTGTTTGCGATGCTGAAAGTCGCAGAGTCTGAACTCCGTAAAGAGCATCAGGTGTTGATGGTGAATAAGACCACTAGTTTCAAGAGAAACGACAAAGGCAAGAAGGGTAATTCAAAGAAGAGCGGCAAGCCTGTTGCCAATCCGACGAAGAAACCCAAAGCTGGACCTAAGCCTGAAACAGAGTGTTACTATTGCAAGGGTATGGGTCACTGGAAGCGCAATTGCCCCAAGTATCTGGCTGATAAGAAGGCGACCAAAGAAAAATCAGGTATATTTGATGTACATGTTATTGATGTGTACTTAACCGGCTCTCGTAGTAGTGCGTGGGTATTCGATACCGGTTCTGTTGCTCATATTTGCAACTCGAAACAGGAACTGCGAAATAGACGAAGGCTGGCGAAAGATGAAGTGACGATGCGCGTAGGAAATGGTTCCAAGGTTGATGCAATCGCCATCAGCACAGTTTCACTTCAGTTGCCATCAGGATTAGTTATGAACTTGAATCATTGTTATTTAGTGCCTGCGTTGAGCATGAACATTATATCTGGATCTTGTTTATTGCGAGACGGTTACTCTTTTAAGTCAGAGAATAATGGTTGTTCTATTTCTATGAGTAACATCTTTTATGGTCATGCACCCAATGTGAAAGGATTGTTCATATTGAACCTTGATAGTGATACACACATACATAACATTGAGACCAAAAGAGTTAGAGTTAACAATGATAGCGCCATATTTTTGTGTCACTGCCGCTTAGGTCATATTGGTGTAAAGCACATGAAGAAACTCCTTGCCGATGGACTTTTGGAGTCACTTGACTTTGATTCACTTGACACGTGCGAACCATGCCTCATGGGCAAGATGACTAAAACTCCGTTCTCCGGAACAATGGAGCGTGCCAGTGACTTGTTGGAAATCATACATACCGATGTGTGCGGTCCGATGAGCGTAGAGGCACGCGGCGGATATCGTTATTTTCTCACCTTCACTGACAATTTGAGTAGATATGGTTATGTCTACTTAATGAAGCACAAGTCTGAAACATTTGAAAAGTTCAAGCAATTTCAGAGTGAAGTTGAAAATCATCGTAACAAGAAGATCAAGTTCCTACGATCTGATCGTGGGGGTGAATATCTGAGTTTCGAGTTTGGTGCTCACTTAAGACAATGTGGAATTGTTTCACAGTTCACACCGCCTGGAACACCACAGCGTAATGGTGTGTCCGAACGTCGTAATCGTACTTTATTAGAGATGGTGCGATCTATGATGTCTCTTACTGATTTTCCATTATCGTTTTGGGGTTATGGATTAGACACAGCTGCATTCACTTTAAATAGGGCACCATCAAAATCCGTTGAGACGACACCATACGAACTGTGGTATGGCAAAAGGCCAAAGTTGTCGTTTCTTAAAGTTTGGGGATGTGATGCTTATGTCAAAAAGCTTCAGCCTGAAAAGCTGGAACCCAAAGCGGAAAAGTGCATCTTCATAGGTTACCCAAAAGAGACAGTTGGGTACACCTTCTATCTCAAATCCGAGGGCAAAGTGTTTGTTGCTAAAAACGGAGCTTTTCTCGAGAAGGAGTTTCTCTCGAGAGAATTGAGTGGGAGGAAGATAGAACTTGATGAGGTTGTCGAACCTCTCATCCCTCTAGATGGTGGCGCAGGGAAAGGGGAAACCTCTGTCGTTGCGACGCCGGTTGAGGAGGAAGTTAATGATGATGATCATGAAACTCCGGTTCAAGTTCCTGTCGAACCACGCAGGTCGACGAGACCACGTGCTGCTCCAGAGTGGTACGGTAATCCTGTTTTGTCAATCATGTTGCTAGACAACAACGAACCTGCAAATTATGAAGAAGCAATGGTGGGCCCAGATTCCAACAAATGGCTAGAAGCCATGAAGTCCGAGATAGGATCCATGTATGAGAACAAAGTGTGGACTTTGGAAGTACTACCTGAGGGCCGCAAGGCTATTCAGAACAAATGGATTTTTAAGAGGAATACGGACGCTGACGGCAATGTGACCGTTTATAAAGCTCGACTTGTGGCAAAGGGTTTTTCACAAGTTCAAGGAGTTGACTATGATGAGACATTCTCACCCGTAGCGATGCTTAAGTCCGTCAGAATCATGTTAGCAATAGCTGCATTTTTCGATTATGAAATCTGGCAGATGGATGTCAAAACGACGTTCCTTAACGGTTTCCTTAAGGAAGAGTTGTATATGATGCAACCCGAAGGTTTTGTCGATCCTAAGAATGCTAACAAGGTGTGCAAGCTCCAGCGATCCATTTATGGACTGGTGCAAGCATCTCGGAGTTGGAACAAACGCTTTGATGAGGTGATCAAAGCATTTGGGTTTATACAAGTGGTTGGAGAATCTTGTATTTACAAGAAAGTGAGTGGGAGCTCTGTGGTGTTTCTAATATTATATGTGGATGACATATTGCTAATTGGAAACAACGTAGAGTTTTTGGAGAGCATAAAGGATTACTTGAATAAAAGTTTCTCTATGAAGGACCTAGGAGAAGCTGCTTACATTCTAGGCATTAAGATCTACAGGGATAGATCAAAACGCCTGATAGGACTTTCACAAAGCACATACCTTGATAAAGTTTTGAAGAGGTTCAAAATGGAACAGTCCAAGAAAGGGTTCTTGCCAGTTTTACAAGGTACGAGATTGAGTAAGACCCAGTGCCCAGCAACTGATGAGGATAGAGAGTATATGAGCACCGTCCCCTATGCTTCATCCATAGGTTCTATCATGTATGCAATGCTGTGCACTAGACCGGACGTTAGCCTGGCCATAAGTATGGCAGGCATGTTCCAGAGTAATCCAGGAGTGGATCACTGGACGGCGGTCAAGAATATCCTGAAGTACCTGAAAAGGACTAAGGAGATGTTTCTCGTGTATGGAGGTGATAAAGAGCTCGCCGTAAAGGGTTACGTCGATGCAAGCTTTGACACAGATCCGGACGACTCTAAGTCGCAGACCGGATACATATTTATTCTTAATGGGGGTGCGGTAAGCTGGTGCAGTTCCAAGCAAAGCGTCGTAGCAGATTCTACATGTGAAGCGGAGTACATGGCTGCCTCGGAGGTGGCTAAGGAGGGTGTGTGGATGAAGCAGTTCATGACGGATCTTGGAGTGGTGCCAAGCGCACTGAATCCAATAACCTTGTTCTGTGACAACACGGGTGCCATTGCCTTAGCAAAGGAACCACGGTTTCACAAGAAGACCAGACATATCAAACGACGCTTCAACCTCATCCGCGACTACGTCGAAGTGGAGGACGTAAATATATGCAAAGTGCACACGGATCTGAATGTAGCAGACCCGCTGACTAAACCTCTTCCACGGGCAAAGCAGGATCAACACCAGAACTGTATGGGTGTTATATTTATTACAATGTAATTCGCATGATGATGTGAGGGCTAAATTATTGACTCTAGTGCAAGTGGGAGACTGTTGGAATTATGCCCTAGAGGCAATAATAAATATAGTTATTATTATAATTCCTGTATCAAGATAATCGTTTATTATCCATGCTATAATTGTATTGAATGAAGACATATATACATGTGTGGATACATAGACAAAACACTGTCCCTAGCAAGCCTCTAGTTGGCTAGCCAGTTGATCAAAGATAGTCAGGGTCTTCTGATTATGAACAAGGTGTTGTTGCTTGATAACTGGATCACGTCATTAGGAGAATCACGTGATGGACTAGACCCAAACTAATAGACGTAGCATGTTGATCGTGTCATTTTGTTGCTACTTTTTTCTGCGTGTCAAGTATTTGTTCCTATGACCATGAGATCATATAACTCACTGACACCGGAGGAATGCTTTGTGTGTATCAAACGTCGCAACGTAACTGGGTGACTATAAAGATGCTCTACAAGTATCTCTGAAGGTGTTCGTTGAGTTAGTATGGATCGAGACTGGGATTTGTCACTCCGTGTGACGGAGAGGTATCTCGGGGCCCACTCGGTAATACAACATCACACAAAAGCCTTGCAAGCAATGTGACTTAGTGTAAGTTGCGGGATCTTGTATTACGGAACGAGTAAAGAGACTTGCTGGTAAACGAGATTGAAATAGGTATGCGGATACTGACGATCGAATCTCGGGCAAGTAACATACCGAAGGACAAAGGGAATGACATACGGGATTATATGAATCCTTGGCACTGAGGTTCAAACGATAAGATCTTTGTAGAATATGTGGGATCCAATATGGGCATCCAGGTCCCGCTATTGGATATTGACCGAGGAGTCACTCGGGTCATGTCTACATAGTTCTCGAACCCGCAGGGTCTGCACACTTAAGGTTCGACATTGTTTTATGCGTATTTGAGTTATATGGTTGGTTACCGAATGTTGTTCGGAGTCCCAGATGAGATCACGGATGTCATGAGGGTTTCCGGAATGGTCCCGAAACGAAGATTGATATATAGGATGACCTCATTTGATTACCGGAAGGTTTTCGGAGTTACCGGGAATGTACCGGGAATGACGAATGGGTTCCGGATGTTCACCGGGGGGGCAACCCACCCCGGGGAAGCCCATAGGCCTTGGGGTTGGCGCACCAGCCCTTAGTGGGCTGGTGGGACAGCCCAAGAAGGCCCTATGCGCCATAGGAAGAAAATCAAAGAGAAAAAAACGAGGAGGTGGGAAAAAGGGGAAGGACTCCTCCTTCCAAACCTAGTTGGATTCGGTTTGGAAGGGGAGGACTCCCCCCCTTGGCTCGGCCGAACCCCTTGGGGGTCCTTAGACCCCAAGGAAAGGCTCCCCCTCTTCCCCCTATATATACAGAGGTTTTAGGGCTGATTTGAGACAACTTTGCCATGACAGCCCGACCACATATCTCCATGGTTTTACCTCTAGATCGCGTTTCTGCGCGGCTCGGGCGGAGCCCTGCTGAGATTAGATCACCACCAACCTCCGGAGCGCCGTCACGCTGCCGGAGAACTCATCCACCTCTCCGTCTCTCTTGCTGGATCAAGAAGGCCGAAATCATCATCGAGTTGTACGTGTGCTGAACGCGGAGGTGCCGTCCGTTCAGCACTAGATCGTGGGACTGATCGCGGGACATTTCGCAGGGCGGATCGAGGGACGTGAGGACGTTCCACTACATCAACCGCGTTTCTTAACGCTTCTGCTGTGCGATCTACAAGGGTACGTAGATCGAATATCCCCTCTCGTAGATGGACATCACCATGACAGGTCTTCGTGCGCGTAGGAAAATTTTTATTTCCCATGCGACGTTCCCCAACACGTCACACCATGATCTCCATCATCATGATCTCCACCATCGTGCCGCCATCGAGGTTGTCGTGCTATCTATGCTATTACTACTAAAGCTACAACCTTGCAATATAGTAAACGCATCTGCAAACACAAACATTAGTTTAAAGACAACCATATGGCTCCTGTCGGTTGCCGTAGCATCGACGTGCAAGTCTATATTAACTATTACAACATGATCATCTCATACATCCAATATATCACATCATGTCATTGTCCATATCATATCACAAGCATACCTGCAAAAACAAGTTAGACGTCCTCTAATTTGTTGTTGCATGTTTTACGTGGTTGCTATGGGTATCTAGTATGATCGCATCTTACTTACACAAAAATCACAATGGAGATGTGCAAATTGCTATTTAACCTCTCTCCAAGGACCTCCTCGGTCAAATCCAATTCAACTAAAGTTGAAGAAACCGACACCCGCCAGTCATCTTTATGCAACGAGTTGCATGTTAGTCGATGAAACCAGTCTCTCGTAAGCGTACGAGTAATGTTGGTCCGGGCCGCTTCAATCCAACAATACCGCCGAACTGAGAAAAGACTAAGGGGGCAGCAGATCGAACATCAACGCCCACAAAACCTTTTGTGTTCTACTCGAGATAACATCTACACATGAACCTAGCTCATGATGCCACTGTTGGGGAACGTTGCATGGGAAACAAAAAATTTCCTACACACACGAAGACCTATCATGGTGATGTTCATCTACGAGAGGAGATTAGGTCCACATACCCTTGTAGATCACTAAGCAGGAAGCGGTAAGAAACGCGGTTGATTTAGTGGTACAACTTCGTGATTCAAATCACCGTCGTCCCACGATCCATTCCGATCTAGCGCCGAACGGACGACACCTCCGCGTTCAGCACACGAACAGCTCGATGACGATCTCGGCCTTCTTGATCCAGCAAGAGAGACGGAGAAGTAGATGAGTTCTCCGGCAGTGTGACGGTGCTCCGGTGGTGGTGATGATCTACTCCTGCAGGGCTCCGCCCGAGCTCCGCAGAAATCTGATCTAGAGGAAGAACTATGTGGTATAGGTTTGGGTTACACGTGGCAAAGTTGTGTATTAAAAAGCCCTAAACCACCAATATATGTAGGAGGAGGGTAGGGGCTAACCTTGGGGCTCAAGGGAGCCCCAAGTGCGCCGACCGAGTGGGAGGAGGTGGACTCCCACCCCAATTCGGTTTTGGGGAAGGAGGGGACTCCTTCCTTCCCACCTCCCTCTTTCCTTGTTTTTTCTTTTCTTTTGGTTTTTTCCACTTGTGGCGCCATGGCCCTCTTGGGTTGGCCTCACGAGCCCACTAAGGGCTGGTGCGCCACCCTAGGGTCACTGGGCTCACTCCTGGGTGGGTGGGCCCCTCCCGGTGAATACCCGAAACCCATTCGTCACTCCCGGTACACTATCGGTAATGCCCGGAAACTTTTCGGTGACCAAATGAAACCATCCTATATATCAATCTTCGTTTCTGGACCATTCCGAAAACCCTCGTGACGTGCGTGATCTCATCTGAGACTCCGAACAACCTTCGGTCACCAACACATATAACTCAACTATAATAAACATCATCGAACCTTAAGTGTGCAGACCCTGCGGGTTCGAGAACTATGTAGACATGACCCGAGAAATTCCTCGGTCAATATCCAATAGCGGTACCTGGATGTCCATATTGGATCCTACATATTTTACAAAGTTCTTATCGGTTGAACCTCTGTGCCAAGGATTCATATAATCCCGTATAACATTCCCTTTGTCCTTCGGTATATTACTTGCCCGAGATTTGATCATTGGTATCCGTATACCTATTTCAATCTCGTTGTCGGCAAGTCTCTTTACTCGTTCCATAATACAAAATCCCGTGACTCACACTTGAGTCACAATTCTTGCAAGGCTTGTATGTGATGTTGTATTACTGAGTGGGCCCTGATGACCCACAAGTATAGGGGATCTATCGTAGTCCTTTCGATAAGTAAGTGTCGAACCCACCGAGGAGCAGAAGGATCTCACAAGTGGTTTTCAGCAAGGTAATATCTGCAAGCACTGAAATTATTGGTAACAAGTAGTTGTGTGAGAAGATGATTCGTAGCAAGTAGCAAGTAACAAGAGTAACAACGGTGCAGAAAAGTGGCCCAATCCCTTTTGTAGCAAGGGACAAGCCTGGACAAGCTCTTATAGGAGGTAAAATGCTCCCGAGGACACATGGGAATTTCTGTTAAGCTAGTTTTCATCATGTTCATATGATTCGCGTTCGGTACTTAGATAGTTTGATATGTGGGTGGACCGGTGCTTGGGTACTTCCCTTACTTGGACAAGCATCCCACTTATGATTAACCCCTGTTGCAAGCATCCGCAACTACGAAAGAAGAATTAAGACAAAGTCTAACCATATCATTAAACTAGTGGATCCAAGTCAGCCCCTTACGAAGCAACACATAAACTAGGGTTTAAGCTTCTGTCACTCTAGCAACCCATCATCTACTTACTACTTCCCAACGCCTTCCTGTAGGCCCAAATAATGGTGAAGTGTTATGTAGTCGACGTTCACATAACACCACTGGAGGAAAACAACATACAACGCATCAAAATATCGAACGAATACCAAATTCACATGACTACTTATATCATGACTTATCCCATGCCCCTAGGAACAAAAGTGACTACTCACAAAGCATAATCATATTCATGACCATAGAGGTAATGAGTAGCATCAAATATCTAAACATATAATATTCCACCAAGTAATCCAACTAGCATCAACTACAAAGAGTAATTAACACTACTAGCAACCTTACAAGTACCAATCGGAGTCGCGAGACGGAGATTGGTTACAAGAGATGGACTAGGGTTTGGAGATGAGATGGTGATGATGAAGATGTTGATGGTGACGAGTCCCCTCCGATGAGAGGAGTGTTGGTGATGACGATGGCGACAATTTCCCCCTCCAGGAGGGAAGTTTCCCCGATAGGATCGTCCTGCCGGAGCTCTAGATTGGTTCTGCTCAAGTTCCGCCTCGTGGTGGCGGCGAATCGTCCGAAAAGCCTCTTCTTGATTTTTTCTGGAACAAAACCCTTCTTGTAGAAAAAGAGGGGGGCAGAGGGCCAACAGGGAGCCCACAAGCCCCCTAGGCGCGGCCAGGGGGTAGGCCGCGCCTAGCAGGCTTGTGGCCTCGTGCTGGCTCCCCTCTAGTACTTCTTCGGCCCAGTATTTTTTATAAAATCCAAAATAAATCCTCGTTGATTTTCACGGCTTTTGGAGTTGCGCAGAATAGGTATCTCAAACTTGCTCCTTTTTCAGGCCAGAATTCCAGCTGTCGGCATTCTCCCTCTTCATGTAAACCTTATAAAATAAGAGAGAAAAGGCATAAGTATTGTACCATGAAGTGTAATAACAGCCCATAAAGCAATAAATTTTAACATAAAATCATGATGCAAAATGGACGTACCAACTCCTCCAAGCTTAGACCTTGCTTGTCCTCAAGCGGAAGCCGAGATCAATAAATATGCCCACATGTTTAGAGATAGAGGTGTCGACAAAACAAGATACAGACATGCAGGCATCATGATCATAATTAGAACAGCAATATCATCATATAATCTCTCATGCTAAAGTGATAATTCCTTCACAAAGTAAAGTATGGATCAAGAGCCTTACCGAGAATTAACAACCGATAGCCTTTAGTTATTGAAGCAATTGCAATTTATCATAACATCGGAAAGAGTCAAATAAGAGCTTGTAAAGCAAATCCACATACTCAATCATCCTTTTGTCTTCTACAATTGCTACAACTCACGTGGTACTCATGAGATCAAAGTTTGAGTTGGACACACAAAAAGATAGGGACTTATAATTTCGCCTCCCAACCATTTACCTCAAGGGTAATGTCAACAATAATAATTCATGAATACTTACCTCCAAGTTGACATATGAATATAGATCTTTCCCTAGCATATGATGTTAGGCAAGATAAAGGCGAAATAAGGAATTGGTGTAGATCACCATGACTCTTTCAAGGGAAAAAAGTAAAGGTACAAGATAGGACCTTCGCAGAGGGAACCAGAGGCTGTCATGCGCTTTTGAGGTTTAGATGTGTGTCCTCTTAGTGTGGAGGAACGTCACTTTATATTGCCTCCTGTGATAAATGATACGTCCATTTTGCATCATGCTTTCATGTTGATATTTATTGCTTTTTGGGCTATTATATTACTTGTGGTACCATATTTATGCCTTTTCTCTCTTATTTTGCAAGGTTTATTTGAAGAGGGAGAATTCAGGCAGCTGGAATTCTGGATTGGAAAAGGAGCAAATCCTAGTCCACTATTCTGCACATCTCCAAATGCCGTGAAAACTTACGTGGATTTTTTCTGGATTAAATAAAAAATATTCGGCGAAAGAACTACCAGAGGGGGGGCACCAGGGCTCCACAAGCCCCCACTCCGCCACCCCCTGGTGGCGGAGGGCAAGCTTGTGGGCTGCCTGACGGCCCACTAGCCCCCTCTTTTGCTATATGAAGCGTCCTGGTCTGGAAAAAACATCAATCGGGAGCTTGTCCAAGTAAAGGCAGTACCCAAGCGCCGGTCCACCCACATATCAAACTATCACAGTAACGAACGTAAATTATATGAACATGATGAAACTAGCATGACAAAAATTCCCGTGTGTCCTCGGGAGCGTTTTCCCCCCTATAAGACTTTATTCAGGCTTGTCCCTTGCTACAAAAGGGAATGGGCCACTGATGTTTGCTGTGTACCCCTGGCAATTGTGCCAGAAATACTTCTACTATAGCACGTTGGTATTCCCTCGAAGCGGAAAGGGTGATGTAGCACAACGACGGTAAGTATTTCCCTCAGTTTGAGAACCAAGGTATCAATCCGGCGGAAGAGTATCTCACCAACCTACACAAACACAAAAGCTTTCACCCAACGCTATGAAGGGGTTGTTAATCCCTTGTAGATTGTTTGCCAAGTGAGAACTGAAAGTAACAAAGTAACAAAGCAAAGTAAAAGCGGACATGTAAACGATGGATGTGAATAGACCTGGGGGCCGTAGTGTTTACTAGTGGCTTCTCTCATGAAAGCAAGTAGACGGTGGGTGAACAAATTACTGCCGAGCAATTGATAGAACTGTGCAGAGTCGTGACGATATCTATGCAATGATTATTTCTATAGGCATCACGTCCGAAACAAGTAGACCGATACTTTCTGCATCTACTACTATTACTCCACACGTCGACCGCTATCCAGCATGCATCTAGTGTATTAAGTCCATAAGAACAGAGTAACGCCTTAAGCAAGATGACATGATGTAGAGGGTTAATCTCAAACCAATGATAAAACCCCCATCTTTTTACCCTTGATGGCAACTGCTTGATGTGTGCCTTGCTACCCTACTGTCACTGGGAAAGGTCACCACATGGCAGAACCCAAAACCAAGCACTTCTCCCATTGCAAGAATCATAGATCTAGTTGGCCAAACAAAACCCAAGACTCGGAGAGACTTACAAGGATATCAAATCATGCATATTAGAAATCAGCAAAGACTCAAATATACATCATAGATAATCTGATCACAAGTCCACAATTCATCGGATCTCGACAAACACACCGCCAAAGAAGATTACATCGGATAGATCTCCATGAAGATCATGGAGAACTTTGTATTGAAGATCCAAGAGAGAGAAGAAGCCATCTAGCTACTAACTACGGACCCGTAGGTCTGAAGTGAACTACTCACAAGTCATTGGAGGGGCGATGATGATGATGAAGAAGCCCTCCACCTCCAAAGTCTCCTCCGGCTGGGCGCCGGGAAGGGTCTTGAGATGAGATCTCGCGGAAATGGAAGCTTGCGGCGGCGGAAAATTATTTTCGAGGCTCCCCTGATTTTTTGCGGAATATTTGGGAATATATAGGCGCAAAACCTAGGTCAGGAGGCGGCCAGGGAAGCCACAAGCTTGCCCACCGCCGCCTCCCCCTGGTGGCGGATTGGGCCCTTGTGGGCTCCCTGGGGCCCACCTGGCCTGGCCCAAAGGTTCCCTGGTCTTCTTTCGTTCGGAAAAAATCATTTCGGGGATTTTATTCCGTTTGGACTCCGTTCCAAAATCAGATCTGAAAAGAGTCAAAAACACGGAAAACAGGAACTGGCACTTGGCACTGAATCAATAAGTTAGTCCCCAAAAAGATATAAAAATGGTACATAAAACATACAAAGAAGACAAGATAACAGCGTAAAACCATCAAAAATTATAGATACGTTTGAGACGTATCAGCCACTTGATCCACCGTTGCTACTACTTGTTACTTGTTACTCTTTGCTTGCTACGTTTCACCTCGCTACACAATTACTTGTACCGCTACTTTCAGTGCTTGCAGTTATTACCTTGCTGAAATCCATTTATCACAGCCTTCTGCTCCTCATTGGGTTCGACACTCTTACTTATCGAAAGGACTATGATTGATCCCCTATACTTGTGGGTCATCAAGACTCTTTTCTCACGCCGTTGCCGGGGAGTGAAGCGCCTTTGGTAAGTGGAAATTGGTAAGGAAACATTTTTATACTGTGCTGAAATTTATTGTCACTTGTCACTATGGAGACTGTTCCTTTGAGGAATTTGTTCGGGGTATCTTCACCATGAACGGAAGCACGAGGAGTTGCTCCTCAACCTGTGGTACCTACTGAAAATATCTTTTATGAAATTCCTTTGGGTATGCTTGAGAAACTGCTAGCTAATCCTTTCACAGGAGATGGATCTTCACATCCAGACTTGCATCTAATCTATGTAGATGAAGTTTGTGGTTTATTTAAGCTTGCAGGTTTGCCCGAGGATGAGGTAAAGAAGAAAGTATTTCCTTTATCTTTGAAGGATAAGGCGTTGACATGGTATAGGCTATGTGATGATACTGGATCATGGGGCTACAATCGGTTGAAATTGGAATTTCATCAAAAGATCTATCCTATGCATTTAGTACATCGTGATCGGAACTTTATTTATAACTTTTGCCCCTCGTGACAGGGAAACCATAGCTCAAGCTTGGGGGAGGCTTAAATCAATGCTATATTCATGCCCCAATCATGAGTTCTCGAGAGAAATCATCACTCAAAACTTTTATGCTCGGCTTTCTCATGAAGATCGTACCATGCTTGACACTTCTTGTGTCGGTTCTTTTATGAAGAAGGATATTGATCACAAGTGGAATTTATTGGAGAGAATCAAACGCAACTCTTAAGATTGGGAGCTGGAGAAAGGTAAGGAGTCAGGTATGAAGTTCCAGTTTGATTGCGTTAAATCTTTTGTTGAGACAAACACTTCTAGAGATTTTAGCGCTAAGTATGGACTTGACTATGAGATAGTAGCTTCTCTCTGTGGATCTTTTGCTGCTCATGTTGATCTTCCCAAAGAGAAGTGGTTTAAATATCATCCTCGTGTAGAAAGCAACATAGCCAAAACCAATCTAGTTGAGGATAAAGTCAATGCTTTTAGTGATCCTGTTGTTCCTTGTGCTTACATTGAGAAACCACCATGCCTTGTTAGGATAAAGGATTATTCTAAAGCTCCAACTGTGATACGTAGGGGTTACATTAGACCACTTGCACCCCCTGAGGAGATTAGAGTTGAACCTAGTGTTGCTATTATCAAAGATCTCTTAGCCAAAGACATAGATGGCAAGTTATCAAACTCTGTGAGGACTCCTCTAGAATTGCTAAACCTCACGCGAAAGACAAACACGGACCTGTAGTTGGCCTGCCCGTTGTTTCTGTTAAGATAGAAGATCACTGTTACCATGGTTTATGTGATATGGGAGCTAGTGTTAGTGCAATACCCCGTTCTCTATATGATGAAATCAAATATGAGACTGCACCTGCTGAGTCAGAACCCATTGATGTCACTATTACGCTAGCTAATAGAGACACTATCTGCCCTCTGGGAATTGTGAGAGACGTAGAAGTCCTGTGTGGTAAGACGAAGTATCCTACTGATTTCCTCGTCCTTGGTACTTCACAAGATAGCTTTTGTCCCATCATATTCGGTAGACCCTTTCTCAACACTGTCAATGCTCACATTGATTGCATTAAGCAGACTATCACAGTAAGTTTCAAGGGTGTGTCTCATGAATTTAACTTCTCCAAGTTTGGAAGACAACCCCATGAAAGAGAGTCGTCTGGTAGGGATGAAATCATTGCTCTTGCCTCTATTGCCGTACCTCCTACGGATCCTTTAGAGCAATATCTGCTTGAGCATGAAAATGATATGCATATGGAGGAGAGAGATGAGATAGATAAAATTGTCTTAGAACAATATCCTATTCTCAAGAATAATCTGCCTGTTGAACTGCTTGGGGATCCTCCTCCACCAAAGGGTGATCCTGTGTTCGAGCTTAAACAGTTGTCGGATACTCTTAAGTATGACTATCTTGATGAGAAGGAGATATATCCTGTCATTATTAGTGCTCTCCTCTCAGAGCGCGAAGAGAAGAAGTTACTAAAAACTCCGAGGAAGCACCACGCTGCTATTGGATATACTCTTGATGATCTTAAGGGTATTAGTCCTACTCTATGTCAGCACAAGATTAAAACTGATCCTGAGTTAAACCAGTTGCTGATCATCAAAGGATATTAAATCCTAAGATGAAAGAGGTCGTTAGAAAAGAAATATTAAAGCTTCTGGAAGCAGGAATCATTTATCATGTTGCTCACAGTGATTGGGTAAGTCCAGTACATTGCGTGCCTAAGAAGTGAGGTATCACCGTCGTTCCTAATGATAAGGATGAACTAATCCCACAAAGGATTATTACCGGCTATAGAATGGTGATAGACTTCCGGAAACTGAACAAGGCAACCAGGAAAGATCATTATCCTTTGTCGTTCATCGACCAAATGCTAGAAAGGCTATCAAAACACACACACACTTCTACTTTCTAGACGGTTATTCAGGTTTCTCGCACATACCTGTTGCACAATCTGATCAAGATAAAACCACTTTCACCTACCCTTTTGGTACCTTTGACTATAGACGTATGCGTTTTGGCTTATGTAATGCACCTGCCACCTTCCAAAGATGTATGATGGCTATATTCTCTGACTTTTGTGAAAAGATTGTCGAGGTTTTCATGGATGACTTCTCCGTTTACGGGTCTTCCTTTGATGATTGCCTCAGCAACCTTGATCGAGTCTTACAGAGATGCGAAGAAACCAACCTCGTCTTGAATTGGGAGAAGTGCCACTTTATGGTTAATGAAGGTATCGTTTTAGGACACAAAATCTCTGAAAGAGGCATTGAAGTTGATAAGGCTAAGGTTGATGCAATTAAGAAAATGCCTTGCCCCACACATATTAGAGGTATACGAAGTTTCTTAGGACATGTTGGTTTCTATAGAAGGTTCATTAAAGACTTCTCTAAGATTTCTAAGCCCTTTACCAACCTCTTGCAGAAGGATGTTCCTTTTGTTTTTGATGAGGATTGTGAGGAAACCTTCGAAATACTTAAGAAGGCTTTGATAACCGCACCTATTGTTCAACCACCTGACTGGAACTTGCCCTTTGAAATCATGTGTGATGCTAGTGATTATGATGTTGGTGTTGTTCTAGGACAAAGAGTTGACAATAAGTTGAATGTTATTCACTATGCTAGTAAAACTCTAGACAGTGCCCAAAGAAACTATGCCACTACAGAAAAGGAATTTTTAGCAGTCGTGTTTGAATGTGAAAAGTTCAGATCTTACATAGTTGACTCCAAAGTCACTATTCACTCTGATCATGCTGCTATTAAGTACCTCATGGAGAAGAAGGACGCTAAGCCTAGGCTGATCAGATGGGTTCTCCTGCTACACGAATTTGATTTGCACGTCGTTGACCGAAAGGGTGCTGATAACCCTGTAGTAGATAACTTGTCTAGGCTAGAGAATGTCCTTGATGACCCACTACCTATTGATGACAACTTTCCTGATGAGCAATTAAATGTCATCCGCACTTCACATAGTGCACCGTGGTATGCCGATTATGCAAACTATATCGTAGCCAAATACATACCACCCAGTTTCACCTATCAGCAAAAGAAGAAATTCTTCTTTGATTTGAGACACTACTTTTGGGATGATCCTCACCTTTATAAGGAAGGAGTAGATGGTGTTATTAGACGTTGTGTGCCTGAACATGAACAGGGACAGATCCTGCAGAAGTGTCATTCCGAAGCCTACGGAGGACACCATGCTGGAGATAGAACTGCCCATAAGGTATTGCAATCAGGTTTCTATTGGCCCACTCTGTTCAAGGATGCCCATAAGTTTGTCTTTTCTTGTGACGAATGCCAAAGGATAGGGAACATCGGTAAGCGTCAACATATGCCTGTGAGCTATTCACTTGTCATTGAACTATTTGATGTGTGGGGCTTTGATTATATGGGACCCTTCCCAAGTTCCAATGGGTACACTCACATCTTAGTTGCTGTGGATTACGTTACTAAGTGGGTAGAAGCTATCCCCACTAAAAATGTTGATGACCACACCTCTATTAAGATGCTTAAAGAAGTCATATTCCCAAGATTTGGAGTCCCTAGATACTTGATGACTGATGGCGGTTCACACTTCATTCATGGTGTTTTCCGCAAGATGCTAGCTAAGTATGATGTCAACCATAGAGTTGCATCTCCTTATCATCCTCAGTCTAGTGGTCAAGTGGAGTTGAGTAATAGAGAGATCAAGTTGATCTTACAAAAGACCGTCAATAGATCTTGAAAGAATTGGTCTAGCAAACTTGACGATGCACTATGGGCTTATAGGACTACTTAGAGGAATCCCATGGGCATGTCACCGTATAAAATGGTTTACGGTAAGGCCTGTCATTTACCTCTTGAGCTGGAACACAAAGCTTATTGGGCGATCAAAGAGCTCAACTTTGATTTCAAACTTGCCGGTGAGAAGCGGTTGTTTGATATCAGCTCGTTAGATGAATGGAGAGCCCAGGCATACGAGAATTCCAGGTTGTTCAAGGAAAAGGTTAAGAGATGGCATGACAAACGAATACAGAAACGAGAGTTCAATGTAGGTGATTATGTCTTGCTATACAATTCTCGTTTGAGATTCTTTGCAGGCAAGCTTCTCACTAAATGGGAAGGTCCCTATGTTGTCGAGGAAGTATATCGTTCCGGTGCCATCAAAATCAATAACACAGAAGGAATTTTTCCTAGAGTGGTAAATGGGCAAAGAATCAAGCATTACATCTCTGGTACTCCCATAAATGTTGAGACCAATATCATCAATATCATAACTCCAGAGGGGTACATAAGGGATGTTTATCAGCCTGTTTCACACCTTGAAAATGAAGATGTATCTGTTTCGGCAAGAAATTGGACTCCGATACTTTTCCAATAGGAAATTTCTTCCGTTTTGGAATTTTTGGAAAATTAGAAAAATAAAAAAGCAGACCGGAGAGCGAACGAGGCGGCCACAAGCCCTGCCACCGCCCCCTACCCCGTGGTGGCGGAGGGCAAGCTTGTGGGCACCTCATGTGCCTCCCGGACTCCGTTTTCTTATGGAGGACTCCTTCTGGCCCAGAAAAAAAAAATCAATATATAGTCGCCCGAAGGTTTTAATCTCCGTATCGCGCAGTTTTCCTCTGTTTTCGTTTCGAGCTTGTTCTGCCGCAGATCTAGGTCAAGATGTCTTCGCAAGATTCAGAGGGAGAGAGCTATGTGGCTGACTACCTTGCTAACCCCAAGGTTTATGGGGACTTGGAACCATATGGCTGGACCACTGATGAGGAAGAGGACTATGAGCCCAAAGGGAAGGAGAAAACGAGTTCCGATGAAGAGGAGGCTCTTCTACCTCAACCTGCAAACACCCATGTGGAGTTCAAGAAGTCAAGCCTCCCTGACCATAGGAAGAAGCCTAAGACCTTGTTATCCCTTCTCGTTTCTTGCAGAAGAGTAAGCATGAGCTTTGCCATAGAGTTTTGAAACTTGAGGAGGAAAATGACGATCTAAGGGAGCAGAACTTTTTGCTCAAGTGGAAATTAGACAAGCTCAAGACTGCTTCAACAAAAACACCACCATCACCACCAAAGAAAGACAACTAAGCAGTGGTATGGGCAATCCCCTTGGCTTCTGCCAAGCTTGGTGGAGTTGCCCTGGTATCGTATCACCTTTATATCTTTTGCTTTTGCATTTGTTTTAGTTCTTTCCTTTTCAGTTTTTATTTCTTCTTTTAGAGGAATAAGTCTTTAGTTTTTAGTTTGAGTCTTTTGCTTTTGTCTCTCCCCTGACGTATTCGAGCTGACGAGCTATATAATAAAGAGTGTCTTAGTCAAGGGCTTTGCTTTGTGCCATGATCAAAAAGTATGAAAAGAATGATAGCATGAAAGATCATGAGACGATCTTATGGAAAGTGATAACTTCACTTATGACACGTATGATGATTGAAACTTGTTGAGAATAAATCAACATAGACCTCAGTCATTGTTGCAGTTAATAAGAAGTAATAAGGAAAGAGAGGTTCACATATAAATATGTCATCTTAGACACTTTTTACAATTGTGAGCACTCACCAAACTATTACATGCCTAGGAGTAGATGTTGGACAAGGAAGACAACGTAATGAATTGTGTTTGCTTGGTTCCAAACAATGTTATATGATTAGAGATCCCTTAGCATGTGACGATTGCTTCCACCTCATATTAGCCAAAACTCCGGCACCAAGTAGAGATACTACTTGTGCATCCATAAACCTCCAACCCAGTTTTGCCATGAGAGTCCACCATACCTACCTATGGATTGAATAAGATCCTTCAAGTAAGTTGTCATTGGTGCAAGCAATAAAAATGCTCTCTAATATGTATGATCTATTAGTGTGTGGAAAATAAGCTTTGTACGAACCTGTGATGAGGAAGACATAAAAGGGACAGACTGCATAATAAATCGGGAGCTTTTTCGTGGTCTGGAAAAAATCAATCGGGAGCTTTTTCGTGGTTTCGCCGCCGCCACGAGGCGGAACTTGAGCAGATCCAATCTAGAGCTCCGGCAGGACGATCCTGCCGGGGAAACTTCCCTCCCGGAGGGGGGAATCGTCGCCATCGTCATCACCAACAGTCCTCTCGTCGGAGGGGAGGCATCTTCATCAGCACCATCTCCTCTCCAATGCCTAGTTCATCTCTTGTAACCAATCTTCGTCTCCCGACTCCAATTGGTACTTGTAAGGTTGCTAGTAGTGTTGATTACTCTTTGTAGTTGATGCTAGTTGGATTACTTGGTGGAAGAGTTTATGTTCAGATCCTTGATGCTATTCATTAACTCTGATCATGATTATGATTATGTTTTGTGAGTAGTTACTTTTGTTCCTGAGGACATGGGATATGTTATGCTGATAATAGTCATGTGAATTTGATATTCGTTCGGTATTTTGATATGATGTATGTTGTATTTTCCTCTAGTGGTGTTATGTGAACGTCGACTACATAACACTTCACCATATTTGGGCCTAGAGGAAGGCATTGGGAAGTAGTAAGTAGATGATGGGTTGCTGGAGTGACAGAAGCTTAAACCCCAATCTATGCGTTGCTTCGTGAGGGGCTGATTTGGATCCACTAGTTTAATGCTATGGTTAGACTTTGTCTTAATTCTTATTTTGTAGTTGCGGATGCTTGCGAGAGAGGTTAATCATAAGTGGGATGCTTGTCCAAGTAAGGGCAATACCCAAGCGTCAGTCCACCCACATATCAAACTATCAAAGTAACGAACGTGAATCATATGAACATGATGAAACTAGCATGACAGAAATTCTCGTGTGTCCTCGGGAGCGTTTTTCCTCCTATAAGACTTTGTTCAAGCTTGTCCCTTGCTACAAAATGGATTGGGCCACTTGCTGCACTGTTGCTACTACTTGTTACTTGTTACTCTTTGCTTGCTACGTTTCACCTCGCTACACAATTACTTGTTACCGCTACTTTCAGTGCTTGCAGTTATTACCTTGCTGAAATCCATTTATCAAAGCCTTCCGCTCCTCGTTGGGTTCGACACTCTTACTTATCGAAAGGACTACGATTGATCCCCTATACTTGTGGGTCATCAATAAAGAACTTTATTATGCAGTCTGTCGCTTTTATGTCTTCCTCATCACAGGTTCGTATGAAGCTTATTTTCCACACACTAATAGATCATACATATTAGGGAGAAATTTTTATTGCTTGCACTGATGTCAACTTACTTGAGGGATCTTATTCAATCCATAGGTAGATATGGTGGACTCTCATGGCAAAACTGGGTTGAAGGTTTATGGATGCACAAGTAGTATCTCTACTTGGTGCGGGAGTTTTGGCTAATATGAGGTGGAAGCAATCGTCACATGCTCAGGGATCTCTAGTCATATAACATTGTTCGGAACCAAACAAACACAATTCATTATGTTGTCTTCCTTGTCCAACATCTACTTCTAAGCATGCAATAGTTTAGTGAGTGTTCACAATCATAGATGGTGTCAAAGATGATATATTTATATGTGAACCTCTCCTTCTTTATCACTTCCTATTAATTGCAGCAATGACCAAGGTCTACGTTTGTCTACCCTCAACAAGTTTCAATCAACATTCTTTTTATATGTGAAGCCATGACTTCCCATAAGATCATTACATGATCTTTCATGCTTTTGTTCTTTTCTCATTCTTTTGATCATGGCATGAGGCAAGGCACTTAACTAAGACACTCTTTATTATATGGCGAGCTCGAATACATCGGAGGTGACACAAAGCAAAACTCAAGCCTAAAACACTAAGACCTTTATTCTACTAGAGAAAGATAAAACAAGAAAGGATCGAACTAAGAAAAGGTAAAGGCAAAAGATGTGATGGTGATACGATACCGGGGCAACTCCCCCAAGCTTGGCATATGCCAAGGGGATTGCCCATACCCATGCTTAGTTGTCTTCCTTTGGAGGTGATGGTGATGGAGCAGTCATGTTCCTTGATTCCAAGAGGGCCATCGACCTTTGGTTTATACCTTGGAGCTCTGTGATATGTTTCTCCAGAAAAAAAACTTCACGAGTGAGAAAAGTATTGCGAGCACGAGTTGTTTCACAAAACCTTAAGAGTTCAATCAAGGATGGAGACAGTCGGTGGAGGTAGGGTTGAAGGAAATCCACTTATTCAACTTCTTCCTTGTTGAACACAGATTGCCCCTCGTCCCACGCCCGATTCTCCTCCTTAGTTTTGCCATTGGTTTATTTAGGTAGCCTTTCCTTGGTCTCCATGACCTCCATTCTTTTGAGATCAGCATTTACTTCTCCATAGACTTGAGGGAGATTGTTCTCCCCCACAGATTCCTGAGACGACATCTTGCTCTAAATCTGCGACAGAAAACAGGCTCGAAACGAAAATAGAGGAAAATTTGTGTGATACGAGGGTCAGACCTTTCAGGAGAATATATAATGATTTTTTTCCAACCAGAAGGAGTACTCCGCAGGAAAACGGAGTCTGGGAGGCACACGAGGTGGCCACAAGCCCCCCAGGCGCGACCAAGGGGTGGCCCGCTCCTGGCAGGCTTGTGGCCTCCTGGTGCGCTTTCTGGACCGCTTCAAATTTTTCTATTTTTTCAAAAATTCCAACACGGAGAAAAATTCCTACTCGAAAAGTTTTGGAGTCTGTTTACTTACCGAATCACATACCTCTTCGTTTTCGGAGTCTGAGGTATAATGCTTGATTCTCTGCCCATTTACCACTCTCAGAAAATTACCTTCCGTGTTGTTGATCTTGACGGCACCGGAACGATATACTTCCTCAACAATGTAAGGACCTTCCCATTTAGAGAGAAGCTTGCGTGCAAAAATTCTTAAACAAGAATTATATAGCAAGACATAATCACCTACATTGAATTCACGCTTTTGTATCCTTTTATCTTGCCGCCTCTTAATCTTTTCTTTGAACAACTTGGCATTCTCATATGCCTGAGTTCTCCACTCATCAAGTGAGCTAATATCAAATAAACTCTTCTCACCAGCAAGTTTGAAATCAAAGTTCAGCTCTTTGATTGCCCAATAAGCCTTATGCTCTAGCTCAAGAGGTAAATGACATGCTTTACCGTAAACCATTTTGTACGGAGACATGCCCATGGGATTCTTATAGGCAGTTCTATAAGCCCACGGTCCATCATCGAGCTTCCTAGACCAATTCTTTCTAGACCTATTGACAGTCTTTTGCAGAATTAGTTTAATCTCTCTATTGCTTAGCTCTACTTGACCACTGGACTGAGGGTGATAGGGAGATGCAATTCTATGATTGACATCATACTTAGCAAGTGTTTTACGAAAAGCACCATGAATGAAATGTGAACCACCATCGGTCATTAGATATCTAGGGAATCCAAATCTAGGGAAAATAACTTCTTTAAGCATCCTGATAGAGGTGTTGTGATCAGCACTATTAGTTGGGATAGCTTCTACCCACTTAGTGACGTAATCAACAACAACTAAGATATGACTATACCCGTTGGATTTTGGAAAAGGTCCCATATAATCAAAGCCCCAAACATCAAATGGTTCAATGACAAGTGAATAGTTCATAGGCATTTCCTGACGTTTACCGATATTACCTATTCTTTGACATTCATCGCAAGACAAGACAAACTTACGGGCATCCTTGAAGAGAGTGGGCCAATAGAAACCTGATTGCAATACCTTGTGTGCAGTTCTATCTCCCGCATGGTGTCCTCCGTAGGCCTCGGAGTGACACTTTTGTAGGATCTGTCCCTGTTCATGTTCAGGTACACAACGTCTAATAACACCATTTACTCCTTCCTTATAAAGGTGAGGATCATCCCAAAAGTAATGTCTCAAATCAAAGAAGAATTTCTTCTTTTGCTGGTATGTGAAACTAGGTGGTATATATTTGCAACGATATAGTTTGCATAATCAGCATACCACGGTGTACTACGTGAAGTATTGATGACATTCAGTTTCTCATCAGGAAAGCTATCATCAATAGGTTGTGGGTCATCAAGAACATTCTCCAACCTAGAAAAGTTATCTGCTACGGGGTTATCAGCACCCTTCCTGTCGACAACATGCAAATCAAATTCTTGTAGCAAGAGAACCCATCTGATAAGTCTTGGTTCAGCATCTTTCTTTTCCATGAGGTACTTAATAGCAGCGTGATCAGTGTGAATAGTGACTTTGGAATCAACTATGTAAGATCTAAACTTTTCACATGCAAACACGACTGCTAAAAATTCCTTTTCCGTAGTAGCATAGTTTCTTTGGGCACTGTCTAGAGTTTTACTAGCATAGTGAATAACATTCAACTTCTTATCAACTCTTTGTCCTAGGACAGCGCCAACAACATAATCACTAGCATCACACATGATTTCAAAAGGTAGGTTCCAATCAGGTGGTTGAACAATAGGCGCAGTTATCAAGGCCTTCTTAAGTATTTTGAAAGCTTCCTCACAATCATCGTCAAAAACAAAAGGAATATCCTTTTGCAAGAGATTGGTAAGAGGTCTAGAAATCTTAGAGAAGTCTTTAATAAACCTTCTATAGAAACCAGCATGACTAAGGAAACTTCTTATACCTTTGATATATGTGGGGCATGACATTTTCTCGATTGCATCAACCTTAGCCTTATCGACTTCAATACCTCTTTCTGAAATTTTATGTCCTAAGACGATGCCTTCATTAACCATAAAGTGGCACTTCTCCCAATTCAAGACAAGATTGGTATCTTTACATCTCTGCAAGACTCGATCAAGGTTGCTGAGGCAATCATCAAAAGAAGACCCGTAAACGGAGAAGTCATCCATGAAAACCTCAACAATCTTTTCACAAAAGTCAGAGAATATGGCCATCATACATCTTTGAAAGGTGACAGGTGCATTACATAAGCCAAAAGGCATACGTCTATAAGCAAAGGTACCGAAAGGGCAGGTGAAAGTGGTTTTCTCCTCATCAGCTTGTGCAACTGGTATTTGGGAGAAATCAGAATAACCGTCTAGAAAGAAGAAGTGTGTGTGTTTAGACAGTCTTTCTAGCATTTGGTCGATAAAAGGCAAAGGGTAATGATCTTTCCTAGTGGCTTTATTCAATTTCGTAAAATTGATCACCATCCTATAGCCAGTAATAATCCTCTGTGGGATCAATTCATCCTTATCATTAGGGACAACGGTAATACCTCCCTTTCTAGGGACGCAATGCACCGGACGTACCCAATCACTATGAGCAACAGGATAAATAATACCTGCTTCCAGGAGCTATAGTATTTCTTTTCTTACTACCTCTTTCAACTTAGGATTTAATCTCCTTTGATGATGAGCACTAGTTTGGAATCAGGATCGGTTTTAATCTTGTGCTGGCATAGAGTGGGACTAATTCCCTTAAGATCATCAAGAGTATATCCAATAGCAGCACGGTGCTTCCTCAGAGTTTTTAGTAACTTCTTTTCTTCATGCTCTCAGAGGCTAGCACTAATTATAACAGGATATATCTCTTTTTCATCAATATAGGCATACTTAAGAGTATCTGGCAACTATTTAAGTTCGAACACAGGATCACCCTTTGGTGGGGTGGATCTCCAAGCAGTTCAACAGGCAAATTATTCTTAAGGATAGGATATTGTTCAAAGACAACTCTATCTATCTCATCCCTTTCATCCATATGCATATCATTTTCATGCTCCAGCAAGTATTGCTCTAAGGGATCAGTAGGAGGCATGGCAATATAAGCTAGGGCAATAGTTTCATCCTTACTAGGCAATTCTATTTCATGAGGTTGTCTACCAAACTTGGAGAAATTGAACTCATGTGACACACCTTCAAAGCCAACAGTGACAGTTTGCTTCTCACAGTCAATATGAACATTGACGGTTGATACGTCTCAAACTTATCTATAATTTTTGATGGTTTCACGCTGTTATCTTGTCTTCTTTGGTTGTTTTATGTACCTTTTATATCTTTTTTGGGACTAACTTATTAATTCAGTGCCAAGTGCCAGTTCCTGTTTTTTCCGTGTTTTTGACTCTTTTCAGATCTGATTTTGGAACGGAGTCCAAACGGAAGAAAAACCCCGAAATGAGTTTTTCCCGAACGGAAGAAGATTAGGGGGCCTTTGGGCCAAGCCAGGTGGGCTTCAGGGATCACACAAGCCCCCACTCCGCCACCGGGGGGGGGGGGGAGCGGCGGTGGGCAGGCTTGTGGCCTCCCTGGCCGTCCCCTGACCTAGATCCTTGGCCTATATATTCCCAAATATTCCACAAAAAATCAGGGGAACCTCGAAAATACTTTTCTGCCGCTGCAAACTTCCGTTTCCGCGAGATCTCATCTGGAGACCCTTCCCGGCGCCCTGCCGGAGGGGACTTTGGAGTTGGAGGGCTTCTTCATCATCATCATTGCCCCTCCAATGACTCGTGAGTAGTTCACTTCAGACCTACGGGTCTGTAGTTAGTAGCTAGATGGCTTCTTCTCTCTCTTGGATCTTCAATACAAAGTTCTCCATGATCTTCATGGAGATCTATCCAATGTAATCTTCTTTGGCGGTGTGTTTGTCGAGATCCAATGAATTGTGGATTTGTGATCAGATTATCTATGATATATATTTGAGTCTTTGCTGATTTCTTATATGCATGATTTGATATCCTTGTAAGTCTCTCCGTGTCTTGGGTTTTGTTTGGCCAACTAGATCTATGATTCTTGCAATGGGAGAAGTGCTTGGTTTTGGGTTCTACCATGTGGTGACCTTTCCCAGTGACAGTAGGGGCAACAAGGCACACATCATAGTTGCCATCAAGGGTAAAAAGATGGGGTTTTTATCATTGGTTTGAGATTATCCCTCTACATCATGTCATCTTGCTTAAGGAGTTACTCTGTTCTTATGGACATAATGCACTAGATGCATGCTGGATAGCAGTCGACGTGTGGAGTAATAGTAGTAGATTCGGAAAGTATCGGTCTACTTGTTTTGGACGTGATGCCTATAGATATAATCATTGCATAGATATTGTCACGACTTTGCGCGGTTCTATCAATTGCTCGACATTAATTTGTTCACCCACCGTCTACTTGCTTTCATGAGAGAAGCCACTAGTAAACACTACAGCCCCCGGGTCTATTCACATCCATCGTCTACATCTCCGCTTTTACTTTGCTTTGTTACTTTGTTGCTTTCAGTTCTCACTTGGCAAACAATCTATAAGGGATTGACAACCCCTTCATAGCGTTGGGAGCAAGCTTTTGTGTTTGTGCAGGATCTTGTGATACTCCTCCGTCGGATTGATACCTTGGTTCTCAAACTGAGGGAAATACTTACCGTCGCTGTGCTACATCACCCTTTACGCTTCAAGGGAACACCAACGCAAGGCTCCAAGGCCATAGGGGAAATCATTTGCATACTTGCCTAGGAAGTCCCTTAAGGCGTAGCCGCAGCTGAAGGATTCTTGGTGCCGTCGACACACCTGTTTCTAGCGCCATTGGAAGGACTTTTGTGCATTAGCATAGCTGACATCAACGGTATTGAGGAAGGGTCTGCCGAATATGATGGGACAAAAGCTATCTTGTGTGGTAGCAAGAACGAGGAAATCAGCAGGATACTTTGTTTTACCACACAAGACTTCAACATCTCTAACAATTCCCACAAGGCAGATAGTATCTCTATTGGCAAGCTGGATAGTGACATCAATAGGTTCCATCTCAACAGGTGCAATCTCATCATTAATTTCATCATATAAGGATTGAGGTATTGCACTAACACTAGCACCCACGTCACATAAACCACGATAACAATGATCTCCTATCTTAACAGAAACAACACGCGTGCCAACAACATGCATATGTTTGTCTCTAGCATGTGGTTTAGCAATTGTAGCAACATCTTCACAGAAGTGAATATCATGGCCATCAACATTGTCGGACTGGAGATCTTTGATAATAGCAATGCTAGGTTCAACTCTAATTTGCTCAGGGGGTGTAGGTGTTCTAATGTGGCCTCTACATATCACAGTTGAAGCTTTAGAATGATCCTTTATCCTAACAGGGAAAGGTGGTTTCTCAATGTAAGCACTAGGAACGATAGGATCATTATAGGCAATGAATTTCTCTTCAACTGGATTGGGTTTAACTACATTGACTTCTAAGGGAGGATGATATTTAAACCAATTCTCTTTGGATTCACGAGGGCTCCTTGGATGAAAAGCATGATTGCAATGATTTCACTATAAATCCTATTAGTGACAATGATGCTAAAAGTATGCAAAACCCTAAGCTTGGGGATGCTAGTTTTGCTATGTCCCCTACTTGTTGCAATAATCATGATTGGGGTGATGATCTCTCTTATGATCTTGAAAATTTGTTTAAACCTCATGATGAATATGATATTTGTAATGATATTGAAAGTGGGTTTGGAGAAGTCATGACTTTAGTTGATGATAATCCCACTATTTTTGAAGAGCGTCATATTTGCATACATTTGGATCATGAAAAGAATATCCTATGGGATAGCTATATTGTTGAATTTGAATATGATCCCACATGTAATTGCTATGAGAGAGGAAAATATTTTGGTAGAAACTTTCATGTTACCAAATTACCTCCCGTTATGTTGAGATTGCTATTGTCTCTTTCTTCTTCCTTGCATATGGCAACTATTGGTTGTCTCTCCAATTTGTTTTCCTATAAAATTCCTATGCATAGGAAGTGGGTTAGACTAAAATGTGCTAGTCATATGCTCCATGATGCTCTCGTTGTGTTTCAATCCTTACCTTTTATGTGAGCATCATTGAATGCCTAGCTAAGGGCGTTAAACAAAAGCTCTTGTTGGGAGGCAATCCAACAAATCTATCCTTTTTATTTCTGTTTTGTGTTTCCCACACTTTCATAATTCTGTTATGATTGTGTTTTTTGTGTTTCTTTTTGCGTTTGTGCCAAGCAAAACCGTTATGATTAGTCTTGGGGATGATCGTTTGGTCATGCTGGAAAAGACATAAACTTTCTGCTCACGAAACGAATTTTCATTTTTATTCAGTAAAAGATTTTGAGTTGATTATTTTGCTTCTGATTTCTACGCAAATTCTTCAGACTGTCGTAATTTTTCAGAATTTTTGAAGTACCAGAGGTATACGAAATATACAGATTGCTACAGACTGGTCTGCTGTTAACAGAATCTGTTTTTGTTGTGTTGGTTGCTTATTTTGATGAAACTATGGATAGTATCGAGGGGTATTAGCCATGTAAGATTGAAAGTACAGTAGCCCAACATCAGCACAAGTATAATTTAAGTTTGCTACAGTACCTAAGGAAGTGGTGGTTTGCTTTCTTGTACTAATGTTATCACGAGTTTCTGTTTAAGTTTCGTGTTGTGAAGTTTTCAAGTTTTGGGTGAAGTTCTTATGGACAAAGAGATAAAGAGTGGCAAGAGCTCAATATTGGGGATGCCCAAGTCACCCCAAGATATTCAAGGATGCCTTAAAAGCCTAAGCTTGGGGATGCCCCGGGAAGGCCTCCCCTCTCTCGTCTTCAATCCATCGGTAACGTTACTTGGGGCTATATTTTTATTCACCACCTGTTATGTGTTTTTGCTTGGAGCGTCTTGTATAGTAGGAGTCTTTTATTTTTGTTGTGTCACAATCATCCTTGCTGCACACCTAGAGAGAGAGAGAGACATGCACACACCGTGATTTTGTCGAGCTTCACTTATATCTTTTGGTAGACAATTCAGCTCACATGTGCTTCACTTATATCTTTTGAGCTAGATAATTTTGCTCTATGTGCTTCACTTATATCTTTTAGAGCACAACGGTGCGTGGCTTGGTAGTTGATCTATGCTTTGAAAGTAGTCTCAAAAGGGGTAGTTATCCAAAGGGATACGAAAACTTCCACCTTCATGTGCATTGAATAGTTAGAGAAGTTTGATTCATCTCAATTAGTTTTGAGTTGTGGTTATGGTAATATTGAAGTTATGCTAGTAAGGTGTTGTGGATCTAGAAATACTTGTGTTGAAGTTAGTGATTCCCGTAGCATGCACGTATGGTGAACCACTATGTGATGAAATCTGAGCATGATTAGTATAATGATTGTCATCCTTTGCGTGGCGGTCGGGATCGCGCGATGGTTTATACCTACCAACCCTTTCCCTAGGAGTATGCGTTGAATGCTTTGTTTCGATTACTAATAAAACTTTTGCAACAAGTATATGAGTTCTTCATGACTAATGTTGAGTCCATGGTTTAGATGCACTTTCACCTTCCACCATCACTATCTTCTTAGTGCCGTGCAACTTTCGCCGGTGCACAAAACCCACCATTAGCCTCCCTCAAAACAGCCACCATACCTACCTACTATGGATTTTTCAAAGTAATTCCAAGATATATTGCCATGAAACTACCACCATGACATGTGCCACCACGTCTACATTGCCATTGCATGATCGTAAGATAGCTAGCATGATGTTTCCATTGATGTCTATGCCATGCTAGATCATTGCCACGGTACACTACCGAAGGCATTCCATATAGAGTCATAGTTGCTCTAAGTTTTGAGTTGAAAGTGTGATGATCATCATTAATGGAGCATTGTCCCATGTGAGGAAATAAAGGAGGCCAAAGAAGCCCTCCAAAATAAAAAAGAGGCCAAAGAGCCCACCAAAATAATGAGAGAAAAAGAGAGAATGGACAATGCTACCACTTTTTCTACACTTGTACATATTAACCACCATGATCTTCATGATTGAGAGTCTCTCGTTTTGTCACCACCATATAGCTAGTGGGAAATTTTCATTATATAACTTTCCTTGTATATTCCAATGATAGGCTTCCTCAAAATTGCCTTAGGTCTTCGTGAGCAAGCAAGTTGGATGCACACCCACTAGTTTTCTTTAAGAGCTTTCACATATTCATAGCTCTAGTGCATCATTTGTATGGCAATCCCTACTCATTCACATTGATATCTATTGATGAGCATCTCCACAACTCATTGATATGCCTAGTTAATGTGACTATCTTCTCCTTTTTGTCTTGCAACCTCCACCACATTCCACACCATCTATAGTGTTATAACCATGGCTCACGCTCATGTATTGCATGAGAGTTGAAAAGGTTTGAGAAAGTAAAGGTGTGAAACAATTACTTGGTCAATACTGGGGTTCTGCATGATTTAAATTCGTTGTGCAATGATGATAGAGCATAGCCAGACTATAATCTTTTGTAGGGATAACTTTCTTTTGGCCTTGTCAATTTGAAAGTTCATGATTACCTTGCTAGTTTGCTTGAATTATTATTGTTTCCACGTCAATAGCAAACTATTGTTTTGAATCTAACGGATATGAACATTCACGTCACATAAGAGGAATTACAAAGGACACCTATGCTAGGTAGCATGAAAGCATCAAAAATTCATTCTTTATCACTTCCCTACTCGAGGACGAGGAGGAGTTAAGCTTGGGGATGCTTGGTACGTCTCAAACGTATCTATAATTTTTGATGATTTCACGCTGTTATCTTGTCTTCTTTGGTTGTTTTATGTACCTTTTATATCTTTTTTGGGACTAACTTATTAATTCAGTGCCAAGTGCGAGTTCCTGTTTTTTCCGTGTTTTTTACTCTTTTCAGATCTGATTTTGGAACGGAGTCCAAACGGAAGAAAAACCCCGAAATGATTTGTTCCTGAACGGAAGAAGATTAGGGGGCCTTTGGGCCAAGCCAGGTGGGCTCCAGGGAGCCCACAAGCCCCCACTCCGCCACCGGAGGGGGGTGGGAGGCGGCGGTGGGCAGGCTTGTGGCCTCCTTGGCCACCCCCTGACCTAGATCCTTGGCCTATATATTCCTAAATATTCCGCAAAAAATCAGGGGAGCCTCCAAAATACTTTTCCGCCGCCGCAAGCTTCCGTTTCCGCGAGATCTCATCTGGAGACCCTTCCCGGCGCCCTGCCGGAGGGGACTTTGGAGTTGGAGGGCTTTTTCATCATCATCATCGCCCCTCCAATGACTCATGAGTAGTTCACTTCAGACCTACGGGTGTGTAGTTAGTAGCTAGATGGCTTCTTCTCTCTCTTGGATCTTCAATACAAAGTTCTCCATGATCTTCATGGAAATCTATCCGATGTAATCTTCTTTGGCGGTGTGTTTGTCGAGATCCGATGAATTGTGGATTTGTGATCAGATTATCTATGATATATATTTGAGTCTTTGCTGAGTTCTTATATGCATGATTTGATATCCTTGTAAGTCTCTCCGAGTCTTGGGTTTTGTTTGGCCAACTAAATCTATGATTCTTGCAATGGGAGAAGTGCTTGGTTTTGGGTCATACCATGTGGTGACCTTTCCCAGTGACAGTAGGGGTAGCAAGGCACACATCAAGTAGTTGCCATCAAGTGTAAAAAGATGTGGTTTTTATCATTGCTTTGAGATTATCCCTCTACATCATGTCATCTTTCTTAAGGCGTTACTCTGTTCTTATGGACTTAATACACTAGATGCATGTTGGATAGCGGTCGACGTGTGGAGTAATAGTAGTAGATGCAGAAAGTATCGGTCTACTTGTTTTGGACGTGATGTCTATAGATATAATCATTGCATAGATATCGTCACGACTTTGCGTGGTTCTATCAATTGCTCGACAGTAATTTGTTCACCCACCATCTACTTGCTTTCATGAGAGAAGCCACTAGTAAACACTACGGCCCCCGGGTCTATTCACATCCATCGTTTACATCTTCGCTTTTACTTTGTTTGTTACTTTCTTGCTTTCAGTTCTCACTTGGCAAACAATCTATAAGGGATTGACAACCCCTTCATAGCGTTGGGAGCAAGCTTTTGTGTTTGTGCAGGATCTTGTGATACTCCTCCGTCGGATTGATACCTTGGTTCTCAAACTGAGGGAAATACTTACCGTCGCTGTGCTACATCACCCTTTACGCTTCAAGGGAACACCAACGCAAGGCTCCAAGGCCATAGGGGAAATCATTTGCATACTTGCCTAGGAAGTCCCTTAAGGCGTAGCCGCAGCTGAAGGATTCCTGGTGCCGTCGACACACCTATTTCTGGCGTCATTGGAAGGACTTTTGTGCATTAGCATAGCTGACATCAACGGTATTGAGGAAGGGTCTGCCGAATATGATGGGACAAAAGCTATCTTGTGTGGTAGCAAGAACGAGGAAATCAGCAGGATACTTCGTTTTACCACACAAGACTTCAACATCTCTAACAATTCCCACAGGGCAGATAGTATCTCTATTGGCAAGCTGGATAGTGACATCAATAGGTTCCATCTCAACAGGTGGAATCTCGTCTTTAATTTCATCATATAGGGATTGAGGTATTGCACTAACACTAGCACCCACGTCACATAAACCATGATAACAATGATCTCCTATCTTAACAGAAACAACACGCATGCCAACAACAGGCCTATGTTTGTCTCTAGCATATGGTTTAGCAATTGTAGCAGCATCTTCACAGAAGTGAATATCATGGCCATCAACATTGTCGGACAGGATATCTTTGATAATAGCAATGCTTGGTTCAAATCTAATTTGCTTAGGGGGCGTAGGTGTTCTAATGTGGCCTCTACGTATCACAGTTGAAGCTTTAGAATGATCCTTTATCCTAACAAGGAAAGGTGGTTTCTCAATGTAAGCACTAGGAACAATAGGATCATTATAGGCAATGAATTTCTCTTCAACTGGATTGGGTTTAACTACATTGACTTCTAAGGGAGGATGATATTTAAACCAATTCTCTTTGGGGAGATCAATATGAGCAGCAAATGATTCACACAAAGAAGCTACTATCTCAGAGTCAAGTCCATACTTAGTGCTAAAATCATAAAAGGTATTCGTTTCAACAAAGGATTTAACGCAATCAAACTTGAAATTCATACCTGACTCCTTACCTTCATCAAGCTCCCAATCTTCAGAGTTGCGTTTAATTCTTTCCAATAAATTCCATCTAAAGTCAATATCTCTCTTCATAAAAGAACCGGTACAAGAAGTGTCAAGCATGGTGCGATCATCATGAGAAAGCCGAGCATAGAAGTTCTGAATGATAATTTCTCTCGAGAGCTCATGGTTGGGGCATGAATATAACATTGATTTAAGCCTCCCCCAAGCTTGAGCGATGCTTTCTCTGTCACGAGGCCAAAAATTATAAATATAATTCCGATCACGATGTACTAGATGCATAGGATAAAACTTTTGATGAAATTCCAATTTCAACCAATTGTAGTTCCATGATCCAGTATCATCACATAGCCTATACCATGTCAACACCTTATACCTCAAAGATAAGGGAAAGACCTTCTTCTTGACCTCATCCTTGGGCAAACCTGCAAGCTTAAATAAACCACAAACTTCATCTACATAGATTAGATGCAAGTCGGGATGTGATGTTCCATCTTGTGTAAAAGGATTAGCCAGCAGTTTCTCAAGCATACCCGAAGGAAATTCATAGCAAATATTTTCAGTAGGTGCAGCAGGTTGAGGAGCAACTCTTTGTGCTTCCGTTCGAGGTGAAGATACCCAGAACAAGCCTCAAAGGATTAGTTTCCATAGTGACAAGTGACAATAAATTTCAGCACAATATATAAATGTTTCCTTATCAAATTCCACTTACCAAAGGCGCTTCACTCCCCGGCAACGGCGCCACAAAAGATTCTTGATGGCCCACAAGTATAGGGGATCTATCGTAGTCCTTTCGATAAGTAAGAGTGTCGAACCCAACGAGGAGCAGAAGGATCTGATAAGTGGTTTTCAACAAGGTAATATCTGCAAGCACTGAAATTATCGGTAACAAGTAGTTGTGTGATAAGATGATTCGTAGCAAGTAGCAAGTAACAAGAGTAACAACGGTACAACAAAGTGGCCCAATCCCTTTTGTAGCAAGGGACAAGCCTGAACAAACTCTTATAGGAGGTAAAACGCTCCCGAGGACACATGGAAATTTCTGCCAAGCTAGTTTTCATCATGTTCATATGATTCACGTTCGGTACTTTGATAGTTTGATATGTGGGTGGACCGGTGCTTGGGTACTGCCCTTACTTGGACAACATCCCACTTATGATTAACCCCTCTCGCAAGCATCCACAACTACGAAAGAAGAATTAATACAAAGTCTAACCATAGCATTAAACTAGTGGATCCAAGTCAACCCCTTACGAAGCAACTCATAAACTAGGGTTTAAGCTTCTGTCACTCTAGCAACCCATCATCTACTTACTACTTCCCAATGCCTTCCTCTAGGCCCAAATAATGGTGAAGTGTTATGTAGTCGACGTTCACATAACACCACTAGAGGAAAAACAACATACAACGCATCAAAATATCGAACGAATACCAAATTCACATGAGTACTTATAGCATGACTTATCCCATGTCCTCAGGAACAAAAGTGACTACTCACAAAGCATAATCATATTCATGACCAGAGAGGTAATGAGTAGCATCAAAGATCTGAACATATAATCTTCCACCAAGTAATCCAACTAGCATCAACTACAAAGAGTAATTAACACTACTAGCAACCTTACAAGTACCAATCGGAGTCGCGAGAGGGAGATTGGTTACAAGAGATGAACTAGGGTTTGGAGATGAGATGGTGCTGATGAAGATGTTGATGGTGACAAGTCCCCTCCGATGAGAGGAGTGTTGGTGATGACGATGGCGACGGTTTCCCCCTCCGGGAGGGAAGTTTCCCCGGCAGGATCGTCCTGCCGGAGCTCTAGATTGGTTCTGATCAAGTTCCGCCTCGTGGCGGCCGCGAATCCTCCGAAAAGCCTCCTCTTAATTTTTTCTGGAATGAAACCCTTCTTGTAGCAAAAGAGGGGGGCTAGAGGGCCAACAGGGAGCCCACAAGCCCCCTAGGCACGACCAGGGGGGTAGGCCGCGCCTAGCAGGCTTGGGGCCTCCTGCTGGCTCCCCTTTGGTACTTCTTCAGCCCAGTATTTTTTATAAAATCCAAAATAATTCCTTGTTGATTTTCACGGCTTTTGGAGTTGCGCAGAATAGGTATCTCAAACTTGCTCCTTCTTCAGGCCAGAATTCCAGCTGCCGGCATTCTCCCTCTTCATGTAAACCTTGCAAAATAAGAAAGAAAAGGCATAAGTATTGTACTGTGAAGTGTAATAACAACCCATAAAGCAATAAATATCTACAAAAAAGCAAGATGCAAAATGGACGTACCAGGCCCCGAGATACCTCTCCGTCATACGGAGTGACAAATCCCAGTCTTGATCCATACTAACTCAACGGACACCTTCGGAGATACCTATAGAGCACCTTTATAGTCACCCAGTTACGTTGTGACGTTTGATACACACAAGGCATTCCTCTGGTGTGAGTGAGTTATATGATCTCATGGTCATAGGAATGAATACTTGACACGCAGAAAACAATAGCAATAAAATGACACGATCACATGGTACGTTCATAGTTTGGGTCTAGTCCATCACATGATTTTCCTAATGATGTGATCCAGTTATCAAGTGACAACACTTGCGTATGGTCAGAAAACCTTAACCATCCTTGATCAACTGGCTAGCCAACTAGAGGCTTGCTAGGGCCATTGTTTTTTCTATATATCCACACATGTATCTATGCTTTCATTGAATACAATTGTAGCATGGATAATAAACGATTATCTTGAAACAGGAAATATAATAATAACTATTTTATCATTGCCTCTAGTGCATATTTCCAACATATACGTGATGTTTTTCATTTATTTATGCCTATAAGGTGGGATTTGTGGAATTTTACCGCATTCACACACTTCTTTTGTTGATAACCCCTCATGTGATGTCTTTTGGAGCAATATTCATTTAATGGAGACAATCCTAAAAATTGGCAGTGGAATCACATATTAAAGGTGATACACACTTTCCATCAAAAATCAAACAAGAAGGACAAAGAAACAGTCGTCGTCACACGTCCAGAGCAAACGACGGTGTTCCATACGACCGCACGCGATTGCATGAGCGATTGTTTGGCGCATTACCACCTATGGGAGATCAACTATTTTCACCCCATCAAAATGGGTCATGGATATAGAAAATCATCCAGAAGGCATAATCCTAGCCCATTCAGAGGGATGATCGACAAGGAGAAGAGATGGATTCCTCTCACTGCGAGAGGGATGACATCATCATAACCATGTATGCCCTCCCTACCTTCATCATCATCATCCGCATCCTTATCATCTACAACATCAAGAACCCTAGTGGATCCTTCGGTGTATTGATTGAATCATTCATCCATGTATCCATTTACCATTCACATGATGATTGTTGTGTTGGAAATATGCCCTAGAGGCAATAATAAATTGGTTATTATTATATTTCCTTGTTCATGATAATAGTTTATTATCCATGCTAGAATTGTATTGATTGGAAACTCAAATACATGTGTGGATACATAGACAAAACATTGTCCCTAGTGAGCCTCTAGTTGACTAGCTCGTTGATCAGAGATGGTCAAGGTTTCATGGCCATAGACAAGTGTTGTCACTTGATAACGAGATCACATCATTAGGAGAATGATGTCATGGACAAGACCGAAACTATGAACGTAGCATATGATCGTGTGAGTTTATTACTACAGTTTTCTGCATGTCAAAGTATTTGTTCCTATGACCATGAGATCATGCAACTCCTGGACATCGGAGGAATACCTTGTGCGTATGAAACATCACAACGTAACTGGGTGACTATAAAGGTGCTCTAGAGGTATCACCGAAGGTGTCTGTTTGGTTAGCGTGGATCAAGACCGGGATTTGTCACTCCGTGTGACGCAGAGGTATGTCGGGGCCCACTCAGCAATACAACATCACAATAAGACTTGCAAGAAATGTGACTAAGGAGTTAGTCACGGGATCTTGTATTACGGAACGAGTAAAGAGACTTGCTGGTAACGAGATTGAACTAGGTATAGAGATACCGACGATCGAATTTTGGGAAAGTAACATACCAAAGGACAAAGGGAACAACATACGGGATTAACTGAATCCTTGACATAGAGGTTCAACCGATAAAAATCTTCGTAGAATATGTAGGAGCCAATATGGGCATCTACTGACGGCAGTCCCCGGCAACGACACTAGAAGAATGTTGTTGACGTGTTCCTGACTTATTGCCTTCGCGACAACAGAGCGAGAACTGCTCCTAGTTGCTCAGCAATTCGCAATTATCTTGCAACGGCCCACCAACGCGTGGGTTCGCGGCAGTTTTCGAGGGTAGAGTATTCAACCCAAATTTGTTGGTTCGCCCGTGAGGAAGTGAAAGGATACTCTCAAGTATTAGCAGCTGAATGTGTCGGATTCAACCGCACCTGAAAGATTAGTATCTGCAAGCAAAGTATCAGTGGCAAAGTAGTATGATAGCAACGGTGCCAGAAACAATCTGTTGACGGCAGACTATTCCTAACTGTTGTATCAATGGCGCCAGAAGTTGCCCGTGGACGGGAAATATTCTTTCCCGTCAACGGCGAGCGAAAAAGTATTGTAGCGGGTAGCAGCAGTGTAACGACTAACAACAGTGTCAAGGAACAACAGTAGTGACAGTAGTAGCAAGTAGCAACAGTAGCAAAGCAGTAGCAAGCAACAGTGGTAACAGCAGCACAACAAAACAGGTAACAGCAGTAACAGAAGCAGAGCAAAATAAGTAACAACAGCAGTGGAACAAACTCGTAGGCAATGGGTCGGTGATTCGTTTGGATGACATTCATCATGCAACAGTTATAACACGGAGAGATATGTGGCTAGCTCCCGTTCGTCAATGTGATGTAGGCATGCATTCCGTATGTAGTCATACGTGCTTAGGGAAAAGAACTTGCATGACATCTTTGTCCATCCCTCCTGTGGCAGCGGGGTCCAAAAGGATACTACAGGATATTAAGGTTCTCCTTTTAATAAAGAACCGGAACAACGCATTAGCACTTGGTGAACACATGAACTCCTCAAACTATGGTCATCATCGGGAGTGGTTCCGGTTATTGTCACTCCGGGGTTGCCGGGTCATAACACATAGTAGCTAACTACAACTTGCAAGATAGGATCTAAAACACACATATATTGGTGACAACATAATAATTTCAGATCTGAAATCATGGCACTCGGGCCCTAGTGACAAGCATTAAGCATGGCAAAGTAGTAGCAACATCAATCTCAGAACATAGTGGATACTAGGGATCAATCCACGTCAAAACTAACTCGATTACATGATAGATCTCATCCTACTCATCACCGCCCAGCGAGCCTACGAATAGATTACTCACGAAGGATGAAGAGCTTCATGGAATTGGAGAGGGAAGAAGGTTGATGATGACGATGGCGACGATTTCCCCTCTCCGAAGCCCAAAACGGACCCCAGATCTATCCTCCAGATGAAGAACAGGATGTGGCGGTGCCTCCGTATCGCAAACGCGATGAAATCTTATCTTTTGATTTTTTTTCTGGACGAAAGTGAATTTATAGAGTTGAGTTTGGGGGCGGCAGAGCCACGTGGGCCCCACAAGCTTGGTTGCCGCGGCCAGGGGGGCCACGGCAACAGGGGGCTTGTGGCCCACTGGCCCACCCCCTCCGGTGGATCTTTGCGCATGTAATTTTCATATTTTCCAAAAGTATTCTCCGTAAATTTTCAGGATGTTCCGAGAACTTTCATTTCTGCACAAAAACAACACCATGGCAATTCTGCTGAAAACAGCGTTAGTCCGGATTAGTTCCATTCAAATCATGCAAATTAGAGTCCAAAACAAGGGGAAAAGAGTTTGGAAAAGTAGATACGATGGAGACGTATCAACTCCCCCAAGCTTAAAACCTTGCTTGTCCTCAAGCAACTCAGTTGATAAACTGAAAGAGAAAGAAAAACTTTGACAAACTCTGTTTGATCTTGTTGTTGCAACTATGTCTAACTCGTAACCAGAATTTCAGCAAGATCACAAGTTAACCACATAAGCAAGTGACACAAAGGTCTCACGGTAAACTAATATCAATGGCATATTCAGCTAGCGAGCAAATAATAATGAGTTTCAGATACCAATAATTCAATCAAAACAAGCATGAAGCAATATAAATAGGTGGTATCTCGCTAGTTCTTTCTGAGACCGCAAAACATAAATGCAGAGCACTTTCAAAGATCAAGAGCTGACTAAACATTGTAATTCATAGCAACGAAGATCCAGTCATAGTCATACTCAATATCAATCAAAAGCAAAGCATAAAAATGATAGAGGTGCTCTCTAATTGGTGCTTATATAAGAAGAGGATGACTCAACAGAAAAATAAATAGACAGGCCCTTCGCAGAGGGGAGCATTGATTTGCAGAGGTGCCAGAGCTCAAGCTTTAAAAACAGAGATAATAATTTTGCGTGGCATGCTTTCATTGTCAACGCAATGACCAAGAGTTCTCAATATCTTCCATGCTACTCATCCTATAGGCGGTTCCCAACAAGAAAAGTAAAGTTTTAACTCCCCCACCACCATTCAATCACACTCCACGGCTAGCCGAATCCTCGGGTACTGTCCATACTAACATCAATCCGGGGGAGTCTTGTTTTATAGTTATGTTTTTGATTTAAGCGTGGAACTGGGCATTCCAATTACCGGCCCCTTTCTCGTGAATGACAGTGAATAAACACATGTCGAGGATAACACGCCTACCATGGAAGATACCAATAGCCCCCTGTGACCACATGAGCGGTTCAGGCATGCAAAACAGATTATTTCTTGAAGGTTTAGAGAATGGCACATGCAAATTTACTTGGAACGGCAGGTAGATACCGCAAATAGGTAGGTATGGTTGACTCTCATGGACAAACTTTTGGGTTTATGGAAGTGGATGCACAAGCAGTATTCCGCCTAGTACAAGTGAAGGCTAGCAAAAGACTCGGAAGCGACCAACTAGAGAGCAACAACGGTCATCAAGATGCAATGAGTTTGACTAACATGGAGTGCAAGCATGAACAGGATATAAATCACCATGAACACGAACATCATAGAGGCTATGTTGATTTTGTTTCAACTACATGCATGAACATGCGCCAAGTCAAGCCACTTGAATCATTCAAAGGAGAATACCATCCTATCATACTACATCATAGTCATCTCAAAATCTATGTTGGCATCCAAGACAAACCATTATAAGCTCCTAGCTAAATAAGCATGGCATCAGAAATTATGATCTCTAAGTTGTCATTGCAAACATGGTTCTCTCACAACAAAGTTGAATCTGGGACGACAAGCTAGTCATATTTACAAAAACAAAATAGATAGAGTTCATACCAGCTTTTCCAGTCTCAGTCACTTCATCATATATCATCATTATTGCCTTTCACTTGCACGATCGAACGATGTGAACAATAATAAGCGTGCTCGTGCAATGGACTAAGCTGAACCTACAGGCAAACACAAAGGAGAAGACAAAGTAATATGGCTCTTTGAAAGCTAAACAGGTATGCATGCAAGAGCCACTAAACATTGTAACCAATATCTTCTCCCTTGACCCAAAGAAAAAGAAAACTATTTACACGGGAAAGCTCCCAACAAGCAAAAGAAGAAAGGAAAATCTTTTTGGGTTTTCTCAAAAGGACAAAAAACAAGAAAATAAGAAAACAAAAATAAACTAGCATGGATAATACAGTGGAAAAGTGTGAACACCGACGAACAAAGTGAAAGCATAAGCATGAATCTAAGGTCGGTGAGAACACGCACTCCCCCAAGCTTAGGCTTTTGGCCTAGCTTGGTCTACTCCCAAGGACGGTCCTGGCGAAATCCAAAATCATAATCGGGGTTAATACGGGAGCGCTGCAGCCACTGCCTGAATAGCTTCCTCACGAAGATGAGCAGCCGTCGCCTCCCTCTCATACTCCTCTGCCTCTCCTATGGTTATGTAGTATCTCCGTTTTACCTGAAAGTCAAAGAAAGCAGGAGCAGAATGGGTAATATGGAAGACACGTTGCCGGTTAAATATCAATCGGTATAGGAGGGATTCATCATCCCTCTCAAGAAACTGGTAGCGTGTAAAAGCGACGCGGTCAAGGAAAGATGTATGGAGCGGGGGATCTCCTGCGCGGATGGGTACTCCAAGAAAATTTGCTATGCGAGTGGCATAGATGCCGCCAAAGAAATCTCCGTCAATAGCATTCTTATTCAGCCTCCTTGCTATAATAGCTCCCATGTTGAAGCTTTTGTCACCCGTAACTGCGCTCTTAAGGATACTAAGGTCGGATGCGCATAGGTGACAATGTTCAACCTTACCATTAATGCATCTACCTATGAAGAGGGCAAAGTAGTGCAAGGCAGGGAAATGAATGCTTCCTATGGTAGCTTGCGTGATGTCTCTAGTTTCTCCAACAGATATACTAGAGAAAAAAATCTCTAACCGAAGATTTAGCAGGATCTTTAAGATTACCCCCATCGGGTATTTTGCAAATCCTATTGAAATCCTCCAAATCCATGGCATAGGATTTATCATACAAATCAAACAGTATGGATGAGTCATGGCCAACTGAAAATTTAAATCTACGCACGAAAGAGGCAGTGAGCATAGCATACTGTTCACATTTATCTGAGAGGAATTCTTCTAACCCGGCATTGCGGACAAGTGTATCAAACTCATCCTTGAAGCCTGCTTCGATCATGAACTCATCGGAAAGCCATTCACTTGGTGGTACCGGTGCGTCCCTTAGTTGATAAGGATTGGGCTCCCGAATAGAAAGACGGGGACCCTTCTTACTTGAGGAACCACCATGAAACTTCCTCCTGAACATAATTTCTTTTGCTGAAATTTCAAAGTCCAAGAGAAAAGTGAATAAAGACCATCCACGCCTTGTAGCAACTACTCCTACTAGTGCCTAGAGTCCGTATCACGCGCTAAAACTACTTGGGACCAGCTAAAATCAACATTTCAAGCTCAAGAACAGGGTCACCAAGGTAGTAAGAGTACGCGAAGGATAAAGCACTAGAGCAAAAACTAATTGGACCAATGGAGGAGTCACTTACCAAGGAGTAATTTCCCCAAAACGGTCCAGAGAATGATGCTTTGAGCAAGGAGATCAAAAATAACAGCCAAATGAGCAAGAACACGGGTTTGAGCTGTGAAACAATTTTTTCTGGAGGAAGAAGAAGAGGATGGGAGCTGGAATGAGTGGAGGGGGGCCCTGTGGGCCCCACAAGTTTGCTTGCCGAGGCCAGGGGGTGGCCGCGATGACAGGGCTTGTGGCCCACTCGTGTGGTCCCCAGGCCAGCTCTCAGTCCCAGTATTTTTCAAATATTCCAGAAAAAAAATCATACTAGATTTTCAGGACCATCGGAGACTTTTATTTTCGGGGTATTTTCTCCGGGACGCTAAAACAGAAAACAGGAAAAACTAAACTAAACCTATCATTTTTCTTCTAAGCAAAAGAAAGTGAAAGCTTAAAACAGAAGTATGTGACTCTTTGATTCATCCATTTCATGGTCATCGAAAGAAATCCGTCAATGGGGTTGATCAAATCCTTATGACAAAACTTTCTCGAATCACAAAAGAGAACGGAGAATTTTCGAATAGCCACTAAGTTACCTCAATGGTGATATGTATCTCCCCAACAAGCAAATCATACTTCATCTTGACATGAGGAATAGGGCATTCAAAGCTCCCAATAAGAATCGATGAAGTTTTTTCGATAACATTGATGCAATGTACTTGATATCATTTCTTCGAAAAGTGCACGGTATGCTCATTACCGTTGACATGGAAAGTGACATTGACTTTGTTGCAATCTATAACAGCCCCTGCAGTGTTTAAAAAGGGTCTTCCGAGGATGACAGCCATGGCATCGTCCTCGGGAATATCCAAGATAACAAAGTCTGTTAAGATAGTGGTGTTAGAAACCACAACAGGCACATCCTCGCAAATGCTGACATGGAAAGCAATTGATTTGTTGGCCATTTGCAGACAGATTTCAGTGGGTGTCAACTTATCCAGTTCAAGTCTACGATAAAGAGAGAGAGGCATAACACTAACTCCGGCTCCAAGGTCACATGAGGCAGTTCTTACGTAGTTTCCTTTAATGGAGCAAGGTATAGTGGGCACTCTGGGATCACCAAATTTCTTAGGAGTTCCACCTCTGAAAGTGTAATTGGCAAGCATGGTGGAGATCTCAAGATCTGATATCTTCCGTTTATTGGTCACGATATCTTTCATGTACTTGGCATACGGAGACATTTTGAGCATATCAACTAACCGCATCTGCAGAAAGATGGGTCTTATCATTTCAATAAAGTTCTCAAAATCCTCATCATCCTTTTTCTTGGATGGCTTAGGAGGAAAGGGCATAGGTCTCTGAACCCATGGCTCTCTTTCTTTACCATGCTTCCTAGCAGTGAAGTCATTCTTATCATATCTCTTAGGTTGTGGGTTATCAGGATTAACCGTAGGTTCAATCTCCACATCCTCATCATTGCTAGGTTGAGCATTATTAAGAACATCGCTGTCCACATTGTCACCAGTTCATGTTCATCACCAGATTGTGTTTCTGCATCAGACGCAGAAATATCATTTGGTTCTTCAGGTGTGACAGTATTTGGTGAACTATCATGCAGGTTTGTATCATCCTTCTTCTTCTCCTTAGGATGACTGGGTGCATCTACATTAATTCCTTGAGAATCTTGATCGATTCTCTTAGGATGACCTTCAGGATACAAAGGTTCCTGAGTCATTTTGCCTCCTCTAGTAATGACTCTGACAGAGTTGTCATTTAATTCATTGAGCAGGTCATTCTGAACTTTAAGTACTTGTTCTACCTGAGTAGTAATCATAGAGGCATGTTTACTCAGAAGCTTGAGATCATTGACATTTCTGTCTACACAAGCACTTAAATGACTAAGCATACGAGTACTTTGTTCCAAATGTCTGCTAACATAATCATTGAAACTCTGTTGTTTGGCAACAAAGTTGTCAAATTCATCAAAGCATAGGCTAGCAGGTTTATCAAAAGGAATATCACTCTCATCAAACCTACGCAGAGAATTTACTTCCACTACCTGTATCAGGTTATCGAGACCATGTATCTCTTCGATAGGTGGCAGATTTTTGACATCTTCAGATCTAATGCCTTTCTCTTGCATAGATTTCTTGGCTTCTTGCATATCTTCGGGACTGAGGAACAGAATACCTCTTTTCTTAGGGGTTGTCTTAGGAGGTGGTTTAGGAATAGTCCAAGCATTATCATTGATCAAAATGTTATCCAGTAGAGTCTCAGCTTGTTCTATAGTTTGTTCCCTAAAAACACAACCGGCACAACTGTCTAGGTGGTCTTTACAAGCATCGGTAAGTCCGTTATAGAAGATATCAAGTATCTCGTTCTTCTTAAGAGGGTGACCACGCAAAGCATTCTGTAGCTGGACGAGCCTCCCCCAAGCTTGTGGGAGACTCTCTTCTTTGAGTTGACCAAAGTTGTATATTTCCTGCAAGGCAACTTGTTTCTTATGGGCAGGGAAATATTTCTCATAGAAGTAATAGACCATATCCCGGGGACTACTCACACATCCAGGAGCAAGAGAAGTGAACCTGGCTTTAGCGTCATCCTTTAGAGAGAAAGGAAAGAGCTTAAGGATATAGTAGTGGCATCATCCCCTCACTAGAGAAAAGGGTGGCTATATCGTGTAGTTTGGTAAGATGGGCTACGACCGTCTCGGACTCATAACCGTGGAAAGGATCAGATTCGACTGGAGAGATTATCTCAGGATCGACAAAGAATTCATAATCCTTATCGGTGATAAAGATAGGTGAAGTGGCAAACTTCGGGTCGTATTTCATCCTAGCTTTCAGAGATTTTTCCTTCCACTTGAGAAGTAATTTCTCAGCGTCATAGGCATCCTTACACGCAAGAAAATCCTCAGCTATCTCTCCCTCCATAACGTAACCCTCAGGTATATCAGGCAATTTATATCTAGGAGAGCTAGATCTAGCAGGAGCAAAAGGAGGTTCTATCTCAATAGTATCGCCAGTTTTAGAAGCACCACGAGCATTGGCAGTAACTCTAGCAATATGAGCATCAAGGAATACCCCTAGTGGCACATCAGGCAAAGTAGTATCTCTAGCAGTATCAAGCATATCATCATCAGGCAAAATAGCATCTCTAGCATCATCAGGCAAAGCAGTATCAGGCATAGCATCTCTATCAGTATCATGCATAGCATCATCAAGCACACGCGACATATCAAGATTTCTAGCAGGAGGTGATGTCGCAAACTTACTCATAACTGAATGTGAATCAAGTGTAGAGCTAGATGGCAGTTCCTTACCTCCCCTCGTAGTTGAGGGCAAGACTTTGGTTTTTGGATCTTTCAGATTCTTCATAGTGATCAGCAGATATAAATCCCAAGTGACTCAGAGAATATAGTAATCCCCTACCCAGCAACGGCGCCAGAAAAATGCTGCTGACGGCAGTCCCCGGCAACGACACTAGAAGAATGTTGTTGACGTGTTCCTAACTTGATGCCTTCGCGACAAGAGAGCCAGAACTGCTCCCAGTTGCACAACAATTAGCAATTGTCTTGCAATGGCCCACCAACGCGTGGGTTCGCGGCACTTTTCGAGGGTAGAGTATTCAACCCAAATTTGTTTGTTCGCCCGTCAGGAAGTGAAAGGATACTCTCAAGTATTAGTAGCTGAATGTGTCGGATTCAACCGCACCTGAAAGATTAGTATCTGCAAGCAAAGTATCAGTAGCAAAGTAGTACGATAGCAACGGTGCCAGAAACGATCTGTTGACGGCAGACTATTCCTAACTGTTGTATCAATGGCGCCAGAAGTTGCCCGTGGACGGGAAATATTCTTTCCCGTCAACAGCAAGCGAAAAAGTATTGTAGCGGGTAGCAGCAGTTTAACGAGTAACAACAGTGGCAAGGAACAACAGTAGTGACAGCAGTAGCAAGTAGCAACAGTAGCAAGTAGCAGAAGTAGCAAGCAACAGTGGTAACAGCAGGAGAGCAAAACAAGTAACAACAGTAACAACAGTAGAGCAAAACAAGTAACAACAGCAGTGGGACAAACTCGTAGGCAATGGGTCGGTGATTCATTTGGATGACATTCATCATGCAACAGTTATAACACGGAGAGATATGTGGCTAGCTCCCGTTCGTCAATGTGATGTAGGCATGCATTCCGTGTGTAGTCATACGTGCTTAGGGAAAAGAACTTGCATGACACCTATTGTCCATCCCTCCCGTGGCAGCGGGGTCCAAAAGGATACTACAGGATATTAAGGTTCTCCTTTTAATAAAGAACCATGACAACGCATTAGCACTTGGTGAACACATGAACTCCTCAAACTATGGTCATCACCGGGAGTGGTTCCGGTTATTGTCACTCCGGGGTTGCCGGGTCATAACACATAGTAGGTAACTACAACTTGCAAGATCGGATCTAAAACACACATATATTGCTGACAACATAATAATTTCAGATCTGAAATCATGGCACTCGGGCCCTAGTGACAAGCATTAAGCATGGCAAAGTAGTAGCAACATCAACCTCAGAACATAGTGGATACTAGGGATCAATCCCCGTCAAAACTAACTCGATTACATGCTAGATCTCATCCTACTCATCACCGCCCAGCGAGCCTACGAATAGATTACTCACGTACGATGAAGAGCTTCATGGAATTGGAGAGGGAAGAAGGTTGATGATGACGATGGCGACGATTTCCCCTCTTCGGAGCCCAAAACGGACTTTAGATCTGTCCTCCAGATGAAGAAGAGGATGTGGCGGCGCCTCCGTATCGCAAACGCGATGAAATCTTCTCTTCTGATTTTTTCTGGACGAAAGTGAATTTATAGAGCTGAGTTTGGGGGCGGTAGAGCCACGTGGGCCCCACAAGCTTGGTTGTCGCGGCCAGGGGGGCGCAGCAACACGGCTTGTGGCCCACTGGCCCACCCCCTCCGTTGGATCTTTGCGCAGGTATTTTTCATATTTTCCAAAAATATTCTCCATAAATTTTCAGGACTTTCCGAGAACTTTCATTTCTGCACAAAAACAACAGCATGGCAATTCTGCTGAAAACAGCGTTAGTCCGGGTTAGTTCCATTCAAATCATGCAAATTAGAGTCGAAAACAAGGGAAAAAGAGTTTGGAAAAGTAGATACGATGGAGACGTATCAGCATCCAGGTCCCTCTATTGGTTATTGACTCGAGAGTGTCTCACGTCATGTCTGCATAGTTCTTGAATCCGCAGGGTCTACACAATTAAGGTTCGGTGACGCTTCGGTATAGTTGAATTATTGATGTTGGTAACCGAAGGTTGTTCGGAGTCCCGGATGAGATCCCGGACGTCATGGAGGTTTTCGGAATGGTCCGGATACGAAGATTGATATATAGGAAGTATCCATTTGGCTTTCGGAAGGTTTTCGGGCATTACCGGTAAAGTACCCGGAGTGATGAATGGGTTCCGGAGTTCTACCGAGAGGGGCCACCCACCCGGGAGAGAACCAAAGAGGCCCAAGGGTGGCGCACTAACCCTTAGTGGGAAAAGGCCAAAACCAATTTGGGAAGGAGGACTCCTTCCAAGTTGTGTTGGAGGAGGACTCCTCCCTCTCCTCTTGGTTCGGCCGAACCCTAGGGCCTTGCCCTAGGGCGCCACCCCTCCCCTCCCTCCTATATATAGTGGAGGTGGGACATGCTTTTGGCACCTCAAGCCAAGGTGCAGCCCTCTCTCCCTCCACCACTTCATGACACCCCGTAGCTAGTTCGGTATAGTACGACAAAGCCGTGACGGAGTAGCTCCACCATCATCACCGCCACGCCATCGTGCTATCGGAGAATTCAACTACCTCTTCGTCTCTCTTGCTGGATCAAGAATGCGGAGATCGTCATCGAGCTGCACGTGTGCTGAACACGGAGGTGCCGTCCGTTTGGCACTCGATCGTGATGGATCATGATGAGATCATGGGACGGATCATGATGAGATCGCGGGACGACTGCGATTTGGATCACGAAAATGTTCCACTACATCAACCGTGTTATATATGCTTCCGCTTGTAACGTAGATGGTTGTCTTAGCCCAAGGATATGTAGATGCACTCTACCCTCTCGTAGATGATCATCACCATGGATATGTCTTGCGTGTGCGTAGGATTTTTTTTCCCATGCAACGTTCCCCAACAGTGGCATCATGAGCTTGGTCTATGTGTAGATGATATCTCGAGTAGAACACAAAGGAGTTTGTGGGCGTTGATGTTCAATTTGCTGCCCTCCTTAGTCTTTTCTTGATTTGAAGGTATTGTTGGATTGAAGCGGCCCGGACCAACATTACTCGTACACTTACGAGAGACCGGTTTCATCGACCAACATGCAACTTATTGCATAAAGATGACTAGCGGGTGTCTGTTTCTTCAACTTTAGTTGAATCGGATTTGACCGAGGCGGTCCTTGGAGAAGGTTAAATAGCAATTTGCATATCACCGTTGTGG